>NW_026600769.1:15000-129790 GCF_029448725.1 Salvelinus fontinalis | reverse complement strand
TAAAGTGGCTGCTCCACTGGATGTCATTAGGTGAATGCACCAATTTGTAAGTCGCTCTGGATAAGAGCGTCTGCTAAATGACTTAAATGTAAATGTAAATGTAGAATGTAGTGCAGGGAGTCCTAGTTCCACAATAAATTGTTGTTTTGTTTTAGATGTCCATTTCTTCTGTCTAATTAGCAACTTTGGCTAGCATTGTGGAGCGCACATGTCCATCAACTCTTGACGCATCGAACGAAAAATTCCAGAAGTCACAATAAACGTCGAATAAACGGGTCAAACTCAGTTGAAAATCCATCTTCATTATGTTTTTCTCATATGTATCCAATAACGTCGAAGACGGAGCATTTCGTCGTGTATACCTAACGCATTGCAAAAAACAATGTAGTGTTCTCTGGTGCGCAGCTGAATACTGCCAATAGGGCGGACCTGTCACTCCAAAAGCTCTCATTCGGTCTCACATCAAGCTAGACACCCCATTCAACATTCTACTGCCTGTTGACATCTAAGTGGAAGGCGTATGAAGTGCATACAGATCCATAAATAAAAGGCAATTGAATAGGCAAGGCCTTACACAGAGCCCCATTTTCAGAACTTTCACTTCCTGTTTGGAAGTTTGCTGCCAAATGAGTTCTGTTTTACTCACAGATATAATTCAAACAGTTTTAGAAACTTCCGAGTGTTTTCTATCCAATAGTAATAATAATATGCATATCGTATGATCTAGAACAGAGTACGAGGCCGTTTAATTTGGGCACGATTTTTTCCCAAAGTGAAAACAGCGCCCCCTATTTCTAAATTAAAGTACATTTTAGACTTCCATAAGTGTGATCCTTGAAATAAGGGAATTATGACCTGTGGTATAGATATGAATCATTTCTAGAACTCTTTTTGATTTTGACTATGTTGAAGGGTATCAGATGTATCCTAATGATGTCCTGCCATTAGAAGTAGTGGCGTCTTCATCTTAAATAACACGACTGTTGTTGTTGTCTGTAACGGCCGTCTGAAGAAGGAGTGGACCAAAGCGCAGCGTGGTAAGTGTTCATGATTTATTAATTAAACTGAACACTAAATAACAAAACAACAAAGGGAACGACCGAAACAGTTCTGTCAGGTGCAGAAACACAAAACAGAAAACAACTACCCACAAAACACAGCTGGGAAAAGGCTCCCTAAGTATGGTTCTGAATCAGAGACAACGATAGACAGCTGCCTCTGATTGAGAACCACACCCGGCCAAAACCAAAGAAGTACAAAACATAGAAAATTAACATAGAATGCCAACCCAAATCACACCCTGACCAAACCAAAATAGAGACATAAAAAGATCTCTACGGTCAGGGCGTGACAGTAACCCCCCCAAAGGTGCGGACTCCGGACGCAAAACCTGAACCCATAGGGGAGGGTCTGGGTGGGCATTTGTCCACGTTGGCGGCTCTGGTGAGGGACGTAAGACCCAGCTCCACCTCTGGCTCGGCCCACTTAGGTGGCGCCTCTAGAGCGGGGACCCTCGCCGCTGACCCCGGACTAGGGCCCTCGAAGCGGGCCCCAGACAGGAGGGAGACTCTGGCAGCTCCGGACAGGAGGGAGACTCTGGCAGCTCCGGACAGGAGGGAGACTCTGGCAGCTCCGGACAGGAGGGAGACTCTGGCAGCTCCGGACAGGAGGGAGACTCTGGCAGCTCCGGACAGGAGGGAGACTCTGGCAGCTCCGGACAGGAGGGAGACTCTGGCAGCTCCGGACAGGAGGGAGACTCTGGCAGCTCCGGACAGGAGGGAGACTCTGGCAGCTCCGGACAGGAGGGAGACTCTGGCAGCTCCGGACAGGAGGGAGACTCTGGCAGCTCCGGACAGGAGGGAGACTGGCAGCTCCGGACTCACCGGGCTGGGGAGACACACAGGAGACCTGGTTCTGGGAGCAGGCACAGGACTCACCAGGCTGGGGAGACATCCAGGAGGCCTCTTCCTTGGCCGAGGCAACGGATACACTGGGCCGTGGAGGCGCACTGGTGGTCGCGAGCACTGAGTTGGCCCCACCCGTTCTGGCTGGATGCCAGCTTCCACCCGGCAAATGCGGGATGCTACCACCGAGCACACCGGCCTGTGAATGCTCCGCCTCGACACCATGAGCATCACCACACAGCACGGGGCCTGACCAGTCCCATGCTCGCCATGGTAAGCACAGGGAGTTGGCTTAGGTCTAGTACCTCACTCTGCCACACTCCCAGTGTGCCCCCGCCCAAAAAAATTGGGGGCTGCCTCTCGGGCTTCCTTGCCACTCGTTTTCGTGTCACCAACTCTATTCTCCGGTATCCCTCCTCGCACTGTTCTAGAGAATCCCAGGCGGGCTCCGGCACTCTCCCTGGGTCGACCGACCACCTCTCTATCTCCTCCCAGGTTGTCTCAAACTCCAGATAGCACTGCTCACCTGTCCAGGAGTCCCTTTCACCACGCTGCTTGGTCCTTTGGTGGTGGGTAGTTCTGTCACGGCCGTCTGAAGAAGAAAGAGTGGACCAAAGCGCAGCGTGGTAAGTGTCCATGATTTATTAATACAACTGAACACTAAATAACAAAACAACAAAGAGAACGAACAAAACCGAAACAATTCTGTCAGGTGCAGAAACACAAAACGACTACCCACAAAACACAGGTGGGAAAAGGCCACCTAAGTATGGTTCTCAATCAGAGACAACGATAGACAGCTGCCTCTGATTGAGAACCACACCCGGCCAAAACCAAAGAAATACAAAACATAGAAAATGAACATAGAATTCCCACCCAAATCACACCCTGACCACACCAAAATAGAGACATAAAACGATCTCTACGGTCAGGGCATGACATCGTCGTTGTCTTGGCAGATGATGACATAGTCACAGCTTTGCACACTCTTGCCATTCTCTCAACCAGCTTCATCGGGTAGTCACCTGGAATGCATCTCAATTAACAGGTGTGCCTTCTTAAAAGTGAATTTGTGGAATTTCTTCCCTTAATGCGTCTGAGCCAATCAGTTGTGTTGTGACAAGATAGCCCTATTTGGTCAAATACCAAGTCCATATTATGGCAAGAACAGCTCAAATAAGCAAAGAGAAACGACAGTCCATCATTAGTTTAAGACATTTCAAGGTCTTTGAACGTTTCTTCAAGTGCAGTCGCAAAAACCATCAAGAGCTATGATGAAATCGGCTCTAATGAGGACCGTCACAGGAATGGAAGACCCAGAGTTACCTCTGCTGCAGAGGATAAGTTCATTAGAATTACCAGCCTCAGAAATTGCAGCCCAAATAAATTCTTCACAGAGTTCAAGTAACAGACACATCTCAACATCAACTGTTCAGAGGAGACTGTGTGAATCAGGCCTTCATGGTCGAATTGCTGCAAAGAAACCACTACTAAAGGACATCAATAAGAAGAAGAGACTTGCTTGGGCCAAGAAACACGAGCAATGAACAATAGACCGGTGGAAATGTATCCTTTGGGGTGGAGTCCAAATTTGAGATTTCCAACCGGAGTGTCTTTGTGAGATGTGGTGTTGGTGAACGGATGATCTCCGCATGTGTATTTCCCACCGTAAAGCATGGAGGAGGAGGTGTTATGGTGTGGGGGTGCTTTGCTGGTGACACTGTCTGTGATTTATTTAGAATTCAAGACACATTTAACCAGCATGGCTACCACAGCCTTCTGCAGCGATACGCCATCCCATCTGGTTTGCGCTTAGTCCCACTATCATTTGTTTTTCAACAGGACAATAACCCAACACACCTCCAGGCTGTGTAAGGGCTATTTGACCAAGAAGGAGAGTGATGGAGTGCTGCATCAGATGACCTGGCTTCCACAATCACCCGACCTCAACCAAATTGAGATGGTTTGGGATGAGTCAGACCGCAGAGTGAAGGAAAAGCAGCCAACAAGTGCTCAGCATATGTGGGAACTCCTTCAAGATGGTTGGAAAATCATTCCTGAGGAAGCTGGTTGAGAGAATGGCAAGAGTGTGCAAAGCTGTCATCAAGGCAGAGGGTGGCTACTTTGAAGAATCTCAAATCTAAAATATTTTTGGATTTGTTTAAAACTTGATGATTCCATATGTGTTATTTCACATTTTTAATGTCTTCACTATTTTTCTACAATGTAGCAAATAGTCAAAATGAAGAAAAACCCTTGAAAGTGTAGGTGTTCTGAAACTTTTGACCGGTAGTGTAAGTATTCAGACCCTTTACTCAGTACTTTGTTGAAACACCTTTGGAAGCGATTACAGCCTTGAGTCTTCTTCAGTATGACACTACAAGCTTGGCACACTTGTATTTGGGGAGTTTCTCCCATTCTTCTGTGCAGATCCTTAGAAGTTATGACAGGTTTGATGGGGAGAGTGGCTGCACAGCTGTTTTCAGGTCTCTCCAGAGATGTTCAATCGGGTTCAAATCCGGGCTCTGGCTGGGCCACTCAAGCACATTCAAAGACTTGTCTCTAAACCACTCCTGCTTTTTCTTGGCTGTGTGCTTAGGGCCGTTGTCCTGTTGGAAGATGAAGCTTCGCGTAAGTCTGAGGTCCTGAACAGTCTGGAGCAGGTTTTCATCAAGGTTCTCTCTGTACTTTGATCCGTTCACCTTTCCCTCGATCCTGACTAGTCTCGTGATTTTAATGAGTTACATTTATTTAAGGGCTGGGGCGAAGGTTCCCCTTCCAACAGGATAACTACCCTAAGCATACAGCAAAGACAACACAGAAGTGGCTTCGGAAAAGTCTATGAATGTTCTTGAGTTGCCCAGCCAGAGCCCGGACTTGAACTCGATCGATCATCTCTGGAGAGACCTGAAAATAGCTGCGCAGCGAGGCTCCACATCCATCCTGACAGAGCTTGAGAGTATCTGTAGAGAAGAATTGGAGAAACTCCCCAAATACAGATGTGCCAAGCTTGTAGAGTCATACCCAAGAAGACTCGAGGCTGTAATCACTGTCAAAGATGCTTCAACAACAAAACAAGTACTGAGTAAAGGGTCTAAGTAAATGTGATATTTCAGTTTTTTTTATACATTTGTGACATCAATATAAAAACATTATTTTTTATTCATCAGTACAGTAATATGAGATCTGTGCGTAAAATATTTACATTTGAGTAATTTAGCAGATAGTCATATCTAGAGCAACTTACAGCAAGTATATTCATCTTAAGATTGCTAGGTGAGACAACCACATATCAGTCAAATATACAGGATACCAACTTTCCATTACAGCTAAACAATGGATATATAGCGTTTTGCAACAAAACCCATTTTAATACATCTTAAATATATGGACTAAAAAGTCTGAGAACAGTAATATTTTACAAATACGTGAAGGTACCCTTAAGCAATCATTTCTGATTTAATTAAAACACACAAATGTGAAAGATACATGGCATTTTGGAATGCAATTCTTCATATATTTTCCCTCTGTCAGTCATCAAGTTTCTGTTTGATAAGATTTGATTGCTAATTGATTATATGCAATATGACTGTCCATATAAGGACATCCTGGATGCTGATCGGCAGAATTGTAGCTGTGACGTAGTGATCTCTATCTAGTGGGCTCTGTGAGGGTGTCAGCGTCTAGTGACAATATAAGAGGCCTGTGTTTGATGTTGCAAGTCAGTCACATTTTAACCTTCTTCATCCCGAGACAGTCTCAAGTCATAGCCTGCTACTACTACTACTACTGCTACTACTGTAAAGCCATGAAGACTCTTGCTCTCCTCTTCTCCTTTGCATTTGTGCTGGTCTTCACTGCACCCACTAAGACATCTGATGAGATTCATCTACTGCAGAGGATCATGAAAGAGGCTAACAAGACCCTCAATGAAGGCCCAGAGGTAAGAAGATTAAAATGTTGAAATATGACAAGTACTATAATGCATTATAACTGCATTATAATCCATTGTATCTACAGTGTTATCAAATGTTGCACTGCTCTATCGGATTAGAAGGTCTCTTGTTAAAAATGAAAAGGGGTCATGAAAAAATGCCACTATTGTGACATTTAGTCATCCTTTCAGGCCCTTTTGGACCAATTAGTGCCAGCGGAATTCAATGAAGTTCACTGCAGGTTACACGGGGTAAGTTGCATCCATATTCTTGATGAAAATGATGAAAACATGATCGACAGTGTGCAGGTTTCCACAGACACAGATTAAGCCTAGTCCTAGAGAATTAAAACTATGTTCAAATGGAGATTCACCGTTGAAAGTGCTCCTTAGTCCAAGAATAGGCGTATCTGTGTCCGGGAAATTGTCCCCTCATGTCCATCAGTGATAACTACTGTTAATTGATCTGTTAACTTACTCATGTCAACACTTGTTGATGTATGCAGACACTTGTTAATGCTGACCAGCAAGTTGACAATGTATTTTAAAATTTCCTACAGGCTATTTTAGCCATTAAAGCAACAGATTCATCATACAACAATTAATAATTATAATAATCTCAAATTCCAGCCTAAAGATTTCTGCATAGCGGAGACGATCCTGTCTAACATAAAGAAAACGCGGTTCGGGACTCCAGACAACATAGAGACAATCAGCAGAGTGCTGGAGCAGTACAACAAGGTAAGGAATCATTTAGACAAATCAACTTGGTTGAGGGGGTACTCTAGCTTGGATCGCAGATCTAAAGTGGTATGACGGCACAAACAGACTGGTACCCAGGCTAGGCTAGATTCAGTGAAACATCCAAATTGTCGCAGATAGAAATGCACGAATAAAGATGTCTGTTCAACACAACGTATTTATATCTTGTAACGTTGCTCCCACTTGAACAGAGCCCTGCTCTTGTCAATCAAACAGTAACAACTACTCTGAATATTTGTCATAACAATTATGTGTAAAGAAATAAAAAATAGAATAAAAAGTAACTCAAAACTTATACAGCGGTGTTCCAGACATGGATGAATCCTAGTCCTGGACTAAAAAGCACTTTTTTAATGGAAATGCTCTTAATCTGGGTCCATGGAACTGTCTGTATCCTAGTCCAGAAAAACACCCCCATAATGCATTACTATTTGATTCATCCACAAAATAAATTGTGTTTCTTAACACAGGATGTATTGAACAACATGCAGGTTGTAGGCAAACACCCTGAGCCTTGTGGAAGTAGTTAGGGTTCTAAGGTAGTCTTCTGGGTTCTTTAGTCTATGGTTCTAAGTGGAATGTTCCGTTTTCTCCCCAGCTTCACCCTTCCAACTGCACTGTGAAGAAGAACGGGGACGAGGAACAGCTCCGCGCTCTCCTGATGAAGCTCTACAACTGTGCCCAAGCCATCTATGCCCGTCCCCACCCTGTCACTCGTCACAAAACGACCCCAGCACTTTGAGGGGACTGATGGGAACTCTGTCGACCGTGCATAGTCCAATAACACATATGATTATTTATTGAACTGTATTTAAATGTACTATGACATTTTTTTTTGTACTATTTATAAATAAATTAACTAATTGGTAAAAACAGTTTAAAAAAAAAGAGTGGTTTATTGTTTAAGTGTTGATACAACTGCAGCAAAGATTTTCTAGATTTGACCTATTCCTGACTCTAGCCTCAAACTACATTTTATAATGTGGAATCACTGAACTGTCTGGCAGTCTCCACACTAAAGCACTGGTAAAACACAATTATTAACATTATACTGTATCGTGTGTGGACCACCGGACAAATCGTGGAACAGGTCAACTTCGTGGCAGTGCCATGGCGTTATAGCATCAACCAATCATTCACATTTATTTTATAAAGCCCTTTTTACATCAGCAGTTGTCAAGCGCTCTTCAGATACCCAGCCTAAAACCCCAAAGAACAAGCAATGCAGAAGCACAGTGACTAGGAAAAACTCCCTAGAAGTCAGGAAGAACCTCGAGTGGAAGAAACTTAGCATGATTCCAATCTTAAAACATGCTACACACGGCAACCAGACAAATCACACGGCAACCAGACAAATCAAAACAAGACTGAAATAAACAAAAAGAGGAATGTTGAAAAAGGAACAAGAAAGAGTGAGATTAAACAAGTCCAATAATTTAATAAATTATTAAGAGATACAAGGGGGCTCAGTAGATGTAAACATTTGACATACAGTATAATACAAAATAAAGACACTTTGCTTCCACTACAATGCACCATAAACGATGACATGAGAATGAAGAAATAAAAGCGTAATAAATGACTTAGTGTTTAATGGGTGAATGGTACTACTATATAGACGGGTTAGCTGACAACGTCACGAACACGACACGCACGTCGATAAGGCAGAAGTTCCTGTGGCGTAATGATTCTGAACGGTCAGACAGCTAGCAACAATGACAAGAAGCTGCCATGTGGGGAATCGTAGGAGGCTGGTTTCAGCTCGTTGCATCTTCTTAATAACAACATGTCTTGTTTTGACTGATGTCACGTCTATGCTAATATGGCTGAAATTTGCTAGCTAACCAACAACTGTTAAGGATGTATTTTAGAGACCAGCGCTCATTGTGCTAATGTATTTATGTTTTCAAAGAACATTTGGAGACTAAATATAGTTTGCTCTATAGTTGCTCACTCGTCGGTATTCGTTGCTAAACAACCAGCCCGTCTATAGAAGCGGTATGTCATGCACGTCCTATCATTCAGACATAAAGGAGGAAACTAAGTTTAAAGTACATTTTAGACTTCCATAAGTGTGATCCTTGAAATAAGTAAACCTGTAGTATAGATATGAATCATTTCTAGAACTGTTTTTGATTTTGACTATGTTGAAGGGTATCAGATGTATCTTAATGATGTCCTGCCATTAGAAGTGGTGGCGTCTTCATCTGTAATAACACAAGACTGTTGTTGTCGTCGTTGTCTTGGCAGATGATTACGTGGTCACAAACCATGGCTTGTGCTCATCATAGACTCCTCTCTCTGTGGCCCAAATGGCACCCTATTCCCTTTGAAAGTGCACTACTTTTGACCAGAGCCCCATGGGACACCGTATGAGCCATGGTCAAAAGTAGTGCCCTAAAAAGGTTAATAGGGTGCCATTTGGGATGAAATCAGGGTGTTGCCACCTGAACTGTGCTCGATGGCTACATTAAGACTCAACGTTAAGCTGCTTATCCTCAACAAGTCTCCGTTTATTACAACACAAGGTCCCTTCGACTTGGCCATTAACCCCCAGTTAAAAGGCCAAGGCCCAAATCCTACAGTACAGTGGCTGCTCCCTCCTTCCCTCACCGACCAATAACCCAACGTCTCCTCTCCATTCACATGTAGAACCTTACTATACAGTGTATTGAGATAACATATTTTGAAATGACGACGTTCAACAATAAAGATCTTCAGGCTGGACTATTGACTGACTGCTGTTGTTGACTCTAAGGTATAGTAGTGTAGATACATTGCAGTACATGGGGCTCCAGCCCTGATTGGCTCTCTCCCTGTCTCTCTCACTGCAGCAGGGATTCCATCACAGCCTCGGGCTTCGTTGATCTTTTCCTGTCAGGAGATAAGAGGAGGGCAGCATTAACAAATTGCACCCTTTTCCCTATATAGTGCACTACTTTTGATCTGGTCCTTAAGGGAATAGGGTGACACTGGGGACGCAGATGAGATGATCATGGGGTTAATATTCACTGAGTTTTTCAAAACATTATGAACACCTGTTCTTTCCATGACAGACTGACCAGGTGAATCCAGCTGAAAGCTATAATCCCTTATTCATGTCACTTGTTAAATCCACTTCAAATCAGTGTAGATGAAGGGGAGGAGACAGGTTAAAGAAGTATTTTTAAGCCTTGAGACATGGATTGTATATGTGTGCCATTCAGAGGGTGAATGGGCAAGACAGAATATTTAAGTGTCTTTGAACAGGGTCTGGTAGCAGGAGCCAGGCACACAGGGTTGTGTGAAGAACTGCAACGCTGCTGGGTTTTTCACATTCAACAGTTTCCTGTATGTATCAAGAATAGTTTACCACCCAAAGGACATCCAGCCAACTGGATATATTTCTGTATATATGTCTTATTGTTCTAGGGAAGTGACATTACGGTTGACCAGAAAGCAGCAAATATCTGATAATAAAAACATGTCGTATTTCTCAGAAGTGCAGAACACGGTGATAACAGCTTTTACAGTCACATTTCACCATGGGACGTACACCTGACAAAGTGATACATTATAGTAAACCATTACTTCAGATAGACTTTATAGTACTCTCTATAATCGCACATTTATTCAGAAATGAAATATTACTATTGTTGTTATTTTCATTCGTATTATTCTGGATAATCATGTAGCGACAGCAGCTGGGAGACAGACGGTGGTGGTGGTTTACCTTCGTCCAGTCTTGGGTCTACTACTCTTGGAGGACCTGGGCCTCTCCAGCTTCATCAGTGACTGTCTCATACTCTCCTCTGTGTAGGCCAAGTACACATGAGACAGGTCCACCTCAAACGGCTGGGGAGGGAGAGGAAAGAGAGAGGGATAGAGGAGGGAGAGAGGGATAGATGAGGGGGATAGAGGAAGGAGAGAGGGATAGAGGAATGAGAGGGATAGAGGAAGGAGAGGGACAGAGGAAGGAGAGAGGGATAGAGGAGGGGGATAGAGGAAGGAGAGAGGGATAGAGGAAGGAGAGGGATAGACAGAGGGTGGAGGAGGAAGCGAATGTGAGGGTAGAATAATATTATCCAGATCCACCATGCTGTGTTTGTCTTGTTATGTAGGCATGAACTAAGAACTCACATCTTTGTCTTTCTTGTCCGGCACGGGGGTCTGTTTTCTCATGTTGTTACCAGTGTACGCTACACACTTCTGAGGACCAACAAGTAACCATGGAAACAATGTCATAAGCATGAAGCAATCACACCAACGTTGCTCTGTACTGTCTATGTTAATGAAGAAACTCCCTCCCCTTTAGCCTAACCATTCTCAAGTTACATATTTCACTGTGGCTGAATGCAGAACTCACCAGCTGCCATTCCCCAATGTCCTCATTCCACTGTACGTAGTTCTCGATCATCTCCTGCACCAGACAGGAAGAAGCAGGAACCATATTAGCATCAGTGCTAACTAAATACGCTCTCACACAAGTATAAATGGACGTATGGACACGCGCGTTGTCAAACACACACACACACACACACACACACACACACACACACACACACACACACACACACACACACACACACACACACACACACACACACACACACACACACACACACACACACACACCTGGTATTCCTGTGGGATGAAGTTGTCTATGATGAGCATCTGCAGTCGTAGCTCTCTACTGAGGTGGCGGATATTCTCCAGCAGGCCCTCGATCTCCCGGTGATGCTCCTGCTGCAGGTCGGCCATCTGACAACAACAACAATATCTGAATGAAGTCATGAACCAATGCTGTGTTAATGAAGTCATGAACCAATGATGTGTTAATGAAGTCATGAACCAATGCTGTGTTAATGAAGTCATGAATCAATGATGTGTTAATGAAGTCATGAATCAATGATGTGTTAATGAAGTCATGAACCAATGCTGTGTTAATGAAGTCATGAATCAATGATGTGTTAATGAAGTCATGAATCAATGATGTGTTAATGAAGTCATGAATCAATGATGTGTTAATGAAGTCATGAATCAATGATGTGTTAATGAAGTCATGAATCAATGATGTGTTAATGAAGTCATGAATCAATGATGTGTTAATGAAGTCATGAATCAATGATGTGTTAATGAAGTCATAAATCAATGATGTGTTAACGAAGTCATGAATCAATGATGTGTTAATGAAGTCATGAACCAATGATGTGTTAATGAAGTCATGAATCAATGATGTGTTAATGAAGTCATGAATCAATGATGTGTTAATGAAGTCATGAATCAATGATGTGTATTAATGTTCTGCTCTTGCTGCAGGTCATCAACAACACAACAAGTCCCCAGTCCTGTGTTAGAACCCACTTGGGATGCATCCTACTCACTATATAGTGCACTAGTTTTCACCAGAGTCGTGTGGGACTTGGACATTCTTACCTCTGACTTGGCAGCCATCAGCATGGTCCAGACTTTCTTCAGCTTCTTGGTCTTCCCCTGAGCCTCCTCCTGCAGACTGGTGTACTTTTCCTCAATGTCCAGACGCTCCGCCTGTAAAAAAGACAGGGAGTTTGGCATTTCATTTATTTCATCATTAACGGAAAACCTCAACACTTTTTAACCTCATTAATTACCTCTATGTAGATCCTGGTATGGTGCTGGAGATAATTAATCTGATGTTAAAAAGTTGTAAAGTGTCCCTTTAACACAGTAGACTGCTCCAGACGGAGACAACAGTAGACCGCTCCAGACGGAGACAACAGTAGACCGCTCCAGACGGAGACAACAGTAGACCGCTCCAGACGGAGACAACAGTAGACCGCTCCAGACGGAGACAACAGTAGACCGCTCCAGACGGAGACAACAGTAGACCGCTCCAGCACGGGACAACAGTAGACCGCTCCAGACGGAGACAACAGTAGACCGCTCCAGACGGAGACAACAGTAGACCGCTCCAGACGGAGACAACAGTAGACCGCTCCAGACGGAGACAACAGTAGACCGCTCCAGACGGAGACAACAGTAGACCGCTCCAGACGGAGACAACAGTAGACCGCTCCAGACGGAGACAACAGTAGACCGCTCCAGACGGAGACAACAGTAGACCGCTCCAGACGGAGACAACAGTAGACCGCTCCAGACGGAGACAACAGTAGACCGCTCCAGACGGAGACAACAGTAGACCGCTCCAGACGGAGACAACAGTAGACCGCTCCAGACGGAGACAACAGTAGACCGCTCCAGACGGAGACAACAGTAGACCGCTCCAGACGGAGACAACAGTAGACCGCTCCAGACGGAGACAACAGTAGACCGCTCCAGACGGAGACAACAGTAGACCGCTCCAGACGGAGACAACAGTAGACCGCTCCAGACGGAGACAACAGTAGACCGCTCCAGACGGAGACAACAGTAGACCGCTCCAGACGGAGACAACAGTAGACCGCTCCAGACGGAGACAACAGTAGACCGCTCCTGACGGAGACAACAGTAGACCGCTCCAGACGGAGACAACAGTAGACCGCTCCAGACGGAGACAACAGTAGACCGCTCCAGACGGAGACAACAGTAGACCGCTCCAGACGGAGACAACAGTAGACCGCTCCAGACGGAGACAACAGTAGACCGCTCCAGACGGAGACAACAGTAGACCGCTCCAGACGGGGACAACAGTAGACCGCTCCAGACGGGGACAACAGTAGACCGCTCCAGACGGGGACAACAGTAGACCGCTCCAGACGGAGACAACAGTAGACCGCTCCAGGCGGAGACAACAGTAGACCGCTCCAGACGGAGACAACAGTAGACCGCTCCAGACGGAGACAACAGTAGACCGCTCCAGACGGAGACAACAGTAGACCGCTCCAGGCGGAGACAACAGTAGACCGCTCCAGGCGGAGACAACAGTAGACCGCTCCAGGCGGAGACAACAGTAGACCGCTCCAGGCGGAGACAACAGTAGACCGCTCCAGGCGGAGACAACAGTAGACCGCTCCAGGCGGAGACAACAGTAGACCGCTCCAGGCGGAGACAACAGTAGACCGCTCCAGGCGGAGACAACAGTAGACCGCTCCAGAAGGAGACAACAGTAGACCGCTCCAGAAGGAGACAACAGTAGACCGCTCCAGACGGAGACAACAGTAGACCGCTCCAGACGGAGACAACAGTAGACCGCTCCAGACGGAGACAACAGTAGACCGCTCCAGACGGAGACAACAGTAGACCGCTCCAGACGGAGACAACAGTAGACCGCTCCAGACGGAGACAACAGTAGACCGCTCCAGACGGAGACAACAGTAGACCGCTCCAGACGGAGACAACAGTAGACCGCTCCAGACGGAGACAACAGTAGACCGCTCCAGGCGGAGACAACAGTAGACCGCTCCAGGCGGAGACAACAGTAGACCGCTCCAGGCGGAGACAACAGTAGACCGCTCCAGGCGGAGACAACAGTAGACCGCTCCAGGCGGAGACAACAGTAGACCGCTCCAGGCGGAGATAACAGTAGACCGCTCCAGGCGGAGACAACAGTAGACCGCTCCAGGCGGAGACAACAGTAGACCGCTCCAGGCGGAGACAACAGTAGACCGCTCCAGGCGGAGACAACAGTAGACCGCTCCAGACGGAGACAACAGTAGACCGCTCCAGACGGAGACAACAGTAGACCGCTCCAGACGGAGACAACAGTAGACAGCTCCAGACGGAGACAACAGTAGACTGCTCCAGACGGAGACAACAGTAGACTGCTCCAGACGGAGACAACAGTAGACTGCTCCAGACGGAGACAACAGTAGACCGCTCCAGACGGAGACAACAGTAGACCGCTCCAGACGGAGACAACAGTAGACCGCTCCAGACGGAGACAACAGTAGACCGCTCCAGACGGAGACAACAGTAGACCGCTCCAGACGGAGACAACAGTAGACCGCTCCAGACGGAGACAACAGTAGACCGCTCCAGACGGAGACAACAGTAGACCGCTCCAGACGGAGACAACAGTAGACCGCTCCAGACGGAGACAACAGTAGACCGCTCCAGACGGAGACAACAGTAGACCGCTCCAGACGGAGACAACAGTAGACCGCTCCAGACGGAGACAACAGTAGACCGCTCCAGACGGAGACAACAGTAGACCGCTCCAGACGGGGACAACAGTAGACCGCTCCAGACGGAGACAACAGTAGACCGCTCCAGACGGAGACAACAGTAGACCGCTCCAGACGGAGACAACAGTAGACCGCTCCAGACGGAGACAACAGTAGACCGCTCCAGACGGAGACAACAGTAGACCGCTCCAGACGGAGACAACAGTAGACCGCTCCAGACGGAGACAACAGTAGACCGCTCCAGACGGAGACAACAGTAGACCGCTCCAGACGGGGACAACAGTAGACCGCTCCAGACGGAGACAACAGTAGACCGCTCCAGACGGAGACAACAGTAGACCGCTCCAGACGGAGACAACAGTAGACCGCTCCAGACGGAGACAACAGTAGACCGCTCCAGACGGAGACAACAGTAGACCGCTCCAGACGGAGACAACAGTAGACCGCTCCAGGCGGAGACAACAGTAGACCGCTCCAGGCGGAGACAACAGTAGACCGCTCCAGGCGGAGACAACAGTAGACCGCTCCAGGCGGAGACAACAGTAGACCGCTCCAGAAGGAGACAACAGTAGACCGCTCCAGAAGGAGACAACAGTAGACCGCTCCAGACAGAGACAACAGTAGACCGCTCCAGACGGAGACAACAGTAGACCGCTCCAGACGGAGACAACAGTAGACCGCTCCAGACGGAGACAACAGTAGACCGCTCCAGACGGAGACAACAGTAGACCGCTCCAGACGGAGACAACAGTAGACCGCTCCAGACGGAGACAACAGTAGACCGCTCCAGACGGAGACAACAGTAGACCGCTCCAGACGGAGACAACAGTAGACCGCTCCAGGCGGAGACAACAGTAGACCGCTCCAGGCGGAGACAACAGTAGACCGCTCCAGGCGGAGACAACAGTAGACCGCTCCAGGCGGAGACAACAGTAGACCGCTCCAGGCGGAGACAACAGTAGACCGCTCCAGGCGGAGATAACAGTAGACCGCTCCAGGCGGAGACAACAGTAGACCGCTCCAGGCGGAGACAACAGTAGACCGCTCCAGGCGGAGACAACAGTAGACCGCTCCAGGCGGAGACAACAGTAGACCGCTCCAGACGGAGACAACAGTAGACCGCTCCAGACGGAGACAACAGTAGACCGCTCCAGACGGAGACAACAGTAGACAGCTCCAGACGGAGACAACAGTAGACTGCTCCAGACGGAGACAACAGTAGACTGCTCCAGACGGAGACAACAGTAGACTGCTCCAGACGGAGACAACAGTAGACTGCTCCAGACGGAGACAACAGTAGACTGCTCCAGACGGAGACAACAGTAGACTGCTCCAGACGGAGACAACAGTAGACTGCTCCAGACGGAGACAACAGTAGACTGCTCCAGACGGAGACAACAGTAGACTGCTCCAGACGGAGACAACAGTAGACTGCTCCAGACGGAGACAACAGTAGACTGCTCCAGACGGAGACAACAGTAGACCGCTCCAGACGGAGACAACAGTAGACCGCTCCAGACGGAGACAACAGTAGACCGCTCCAGACGGAGACAACAGTAGACCGCTCCAGACGGGGACAACAGTAGACCGCTCCAGACGGAGACAACAGTAGACCGCTCCAGACGGAGACAACAGTAGACTGCTCCAGACGGAGACAACAGTAGACTGCTCCAGACGGAGACAACAGTAGACCGCTCCAGACGGAGACAACAGTAGACCGCTCCAGACGGAGACAACAGTAGACTGCTCCAGACGGGGACAACAGTAAACAAAAAACAATAATGCCTGAAGGCATTCCACCCCATTGTGGTTTTCTCTGGCAACAAGATCGAGTCAACAATATCAACACTACTGATCCTTCATTATTGGTCTGTTATTGTCAGTCCTCTGCTCATTGACAGATTCCATTGTCCTCTTCAGACTGAGAAAAGCAAAGCAGGCATCTCATCTGAACTAGCAAGGTGCTGACTGGTGTGACTTTAAAGCAGAGCTATTCAAACTTCTTCAACATGGACACCATTTTTTTCCCACCAGATGTTCTGGTGACCCCCACCTCACCCAAAAATCTGAGGACAACGTTCAAATCGGTAAATGATTTTCACATCAACAAATAATGTTAAATTCATTCAATTAAGAGAACCAATGTATACATTTACAATTTTTCTAATTATCTTGCACAAAAACATTTGTTAATTGTCCCATAAAAGAATCTGTACTGTAAATGTTTGGCCTTCAGTCCAGCCTCTCTCAGCCTATTGCGTACAGTCTGAGCACTAGAGGGATTGTGCGTTCCTGGTGTAACTCGGGCAGATGTTGTTGCCATCCTGTACTTGTACCGCAGGTGTGATGTTCGGATGTACCGATCCTGTGTGGGTGTTGTTACACGTGGTCTGCCACTGCAAGGACAATCAGCTGTCCGTCCTGTATCCCTGTAGTGCTGTCTTAGGCGTCTCACAGTATTGCACTTTATTGCCCTGGCCACATCTGCGATCCTCATGCCTCCTTGCAGCATGCCTAAGGCACGTTCACGCAGATGAGCAGGGACCCTGGGCCTCTTTATTTTGGTGTTTTTCAGAGTCAGTAGAAAGGCCTCTTTAGTGTCCTAAGTTTTCATAACTGTGACCTTAATTGCCTACCGTCTGTAAGCTGTTAGTGTCTTTACGACCGTTCCACAGGTGCATGTTCATGAATCATTTTTTTTGAGTTTACGTTAAATGACTAATTTCGGTACCCAATATGCTGGGAATGACGATAATGTCATCTCCTTTTCCTGTCAGTGCCCTCATACCAAAATATAACATCTCCACTTATCACTGATCAACATCCCCTCTCCACTCAGACAGACACAGGAAGTTTGGTGGTGAGCATTTTGATGTAGAAATGCTTGGCATGCTGTCAGAGTTAACCACTGAGGCATATATGCATTACAGCTCTTCAGTTGGCTGAACTAAGACCCTCCTTTGAATGTAGATGCCCTATTTCACTGTGTGCTATAACTCCTCTTCCTCCAGTTCTCTGCAGCGCTGCTTTGAGTTGATAGTCCTACATCCATATTGAGATGTACAGAGTCTTCAGAAAGTATTCACACCCCTTGACTTTTGTTGTTGTTGTGTTACAGCCTGAATTTCAAAAAACATCATTCCACTTTGACATTATTGGGTTTTGTGTGTAGACCAGTGACACAAAATCTCAATGTAATCCATTTTAAATTCAGGCTGTAACACAACAACATGTGGAATAAGTCAAACGGTTGTGAATACTCTCTGAAGGCTCTGTAATATATTGTGATACAGTGTGTAAGATGGTATACCTCCTTCTCCTCTAGCTCTCTGCAGAGCTGCTTTCTGAAGGCCCTGTAATATAGTGTGTAAGATGGTATACCTCCTTCTCCTCTAGCTCTCTGCGGAGCTGCTCAGCCCTCCTGCGTCTCTCCTCTAACTCATTGTTAGACTCCTGCAGTAGTTTCTCCTGCTCCTCAGCCTTGGCCAGGAGGTCCACTCCTCCTACGATCACCTTCTTCTCCAGGGCTGACAGCTTCTCCAGCAGCAGGTGATGCTCCTGCCTAGGGGAAGGAGGTTAGAGGTCAGGGCTCAGTAGATCTGAAAATACCTTCAGTAGGCTAGGTGGAGTTTCTGGCATATTGCTTATACCCTTCTAGGATGTCTCAAATCTACAAGAGGGCATCCAAAAGTATCTAGGGGTAGGGGGGCAAGCGTTGGATAATATTTTAAAGCAGTAGATAATTCTTCAACTGTGATTTCTGGAGAACTTGGGAATTTAGGGAATGTTTGTAACCCCAGACTGTACTCACTGCGCTTTGAGAAGATCCTTCTCTCTCTTCTCCAGTTCTGCTCTGGCCTTGTTCCTCTCCTCCTCCTCCATATCCAGCTTGGCTTCTAGCTCCTTCCTCTCCTCCTCGATCTTCGCCTGCATCTCCACCATCTTGTCAGGAGAAACCTTCTTCTTCTTCCCTTTAATAATAATAATAATAATAGTGATCATTTATTTGACTTATAGAGCCGGATCCCTGAAGTCCACAGCCATCATGGACGTTTCTTAATGACATGTTATTCTTCAGATCCTTCCTACCACCTCAACCCACCCACTATAAGGGGAGGGGGAAGTTTCCCCTAGGTACAGAATGCAGACGTAGGATCAGCTTCCCCTCGCCCAATCCCTAACCTTCACCATTAGAACATGCAAAACTGATCTAAGATCTGCCTCTAGGGGAACATCACCCTACACCCAACCCAGTCTGATTTGTAGGTTTGTTTAAACAGCACCAGTCTGGTCCCAGATCTATTTGTGTCGTCTTGCCAACTCCTATGGTCATTGTCACACCGTGCACAAACAGATCTGGGACCAGGATAAGACAACACATCATATTACAGTGGTCAATTAGTCAAATATTAGATGTAACACACATATAGTCTCTCTCTCCAAGGTGTTAGATAGTAGCTACAGTCTTCTACAGAGCAGTAAAAACTGCATCGGCTGTATGATTCAGCTCCTTGATGAAGAGACAGCAGTCTGTACTTTCTACAGATACTATTCATTAGATTACGAGCAGGAAGTTAAAAGGTGCTTTTAAAGATTTCTGTGTGTGTCTCAAATGGGACCCTAATTCCCTAAATAGTGCACTATGCCCTATGGGCCCTGGTAAAAAAGTAGCGCACTACATAGGGAATAGGGTGCCATTTGAGAACAGCTTCTAGACAGAGTGCAGGCCTCAGGCCTATTCACAAGGCACTCTCTCTCAGAGATATAGACATGAAGACAGTAAGTGATGGAGAAGACCATGACAAAGTGGCAGTACAGTAATAGAGAGAGAGAACCTTCAATCATACTGACTGGCTGAACCATAGATTTCATTCTGTTGACGTTTTTTTTTAGCGTTAAAGCTAGTTAGTCAAGTCAATTAAATTCTATCAGTTCGATAATTCAATTAAATTCTATCAGTTCTCTGAAATAAATTGCAAATATAACCTGGTCCCAGATCTGTCTGACAACCAGAGTAAAGAAGTTGCACATACAGATCTAGAACCAGACTAGAGACATTGGATGTATCCTAAACGGCACCCTATTACCTATTTTGTGTCCTACTTTTGGCCAGAGTCCTCTATGTAGGGAATAGGGTGCAGTTTGGAACAGTCTTCTAGACTCCTCAGAGAGGAGGCACAGACAGACAGACAGACCAAGAGATAAATAGGAGACAGAGAAACAAAGACAGAGACAGACAGAACGAGAGAAATAGGAGACAGAGAAACAGAGACAGACAGACAGACAGACAGACAGACAGACAGACAGACAGACAGACAGACAGACAGACAGACAGAACGAGAGAAATAGGAGACAGAGAACAGACAGATAAAAAGAGAGTATGAGAAACAGTTGAAGTCGGATGTTTACTTAGGATGGAGTCATTATAACTAGTTTTTCAACCACTCCACAAATTTCTTGTTAACAAACTAAAGTTTTGGCAAGTCGGTTAGGACATGTACTTTGTGCATGACACAAGTCATTTTTCCAACAATTGTTTGTTTACAGACTTATAATTCACTGTTTCACAATTCCAGTGGGTCAGAAGTTTACATACAGTAAGATGACTGTGCCTTTAAACAGCTTGGAAAATTCCAAAAAATGATGTCATGGCTTTAGAAGCTTCTGATAGGCTAATTGACGTAATTTGAGTCAATTGGAGGTGTACCTGTGGATGTATTTCAAGGCCTACCTTCAAACTCAGTGTCTCTTTGCTTGACATCATGGGAAAATCAAAAGAAATCAGCCAAGACCTCAGAAAAATAATTGTAGACCTCCACAAGTTTGGTGCATCCTTGGGAGCAATTTTCAAACGCCTGAAGGTACCACGTTCATCTGTACGAACAATAGTGGGCAAGTATAAACACCATGGGACCACGCAGGCGTCATACTGCTCAGGAATGAGACGCGTTCTGTCTCCTAGACATGAACGTACTTCGGTGCGAAAAGTGCAAATCAATCCCAGAACAACAGCAAAGGACCTTGTGAGGATGCTGGAGGAAACAGCTACAAAAGTATCTTTATCCACTTGTAAAAACAAGTCCTATAATCGACATAACCTGAATGGCCGCTCAGCAAGGAAGAAGCCACTGCTCCAAAACCGCCATCAAAAAGCCAGACTACGGTTTGCAACTGCACACGGGGACAAAGATTGTACTTTTTGGAGAAATGTCTTCTGGTCTGATGAAACAAAAATAGAACTGTTTGGCCATAATGACCATCGTTATGTTTGGAGGAAAAGGGGGGAGGCTTGCAAGCCGAAGAACACCATCCCAACCGTGAAGCACGGGGGTGGCAGCATCATGTTGTGGGGGTTCTTTGCTGCAGGAGGGACTGGTGCACTTCACAAAACAGATGGCATCATGAGGATATATTGAAGCAACATCTGAAGACATCAGTCAGGAAGTGAAAACTTGGTCGCAGATGGGTCTTCCAAATGGACAATGACCCCAAGCACACTTCCAAAGTTGTGGCAAAATGGCTTAAGGACAACAAAGCCAAGGCATTGGAGTGGCTATCACAAAGCCCGACCTCAATCCTATAGAACTTTTGTGGACAGAAATGAAAAAGCATGTTCGAGCAAGGAGGCCTACAAACCTGACTCACTTACACCAGCTCTGTCAGGAGGAATGGGCCAAAATTCACCCAACTTATTGTGGGAAGCTTGTGGAAAGCTACCTGAAACATTTGACCCAAGTTAAACAATTTAAAGGCAATGCTACCAAATACTAATTGAGTGAATGTAAACTTCTGAACCACTGGGAATGTGATGAAAGAAATAAAAGCTGAAATAAATCATTCTCTCGACTATTATTCTAACATTTCACATTCTTAAAATAAAGTGGTGATCCTATCTGACCTAAAACAGGGAATTTTTACTAGGATTAAATGTCAGGAATTGTGAAAAAACGAGTTTAAATGTATTTGGCTCAGGTGTATGTAAACTTCAGACTTCAACTGTTTATATAAGACTGGTAGGGCAGGCAGGGCAGGCAGGCAGGCAGGTAGGGGAGGTTAACATTAGGAGGGTCCTGAGATAACTCCGGTCAATACTTTGAGGAGTTAGCCACAGCACCTACAGATCAGGGCCAGTTTGTAGGTCTGGGTCTATCAGGCTGCTCAGAGTTGGGAGTGCTGATCTAGGATCAGGCCCCCTTGTCCATAAAATCATTATGATATAGGCCTAAAAGGCAAAACAGATCCTAGATCGGCACTCTCAACTCTGAGATGCTATGTGAATACGGTTCCTGGACCATATTAACTAGCAGTTGGTGGTAGGGTTGGTAGTGCAGACAGCAAGCTGCTCCCACTCACTAGTCTGAGCCTTGGGTTTCTCCTCAGTGGTCTGTGCCTCTATAGAGGAGTCTGAGCTACTGATGCTGCTGCCACTGCCTGCAACACAGAGTAGAGTAGACACTCAACAGGGACACGTCAAACACAGAGAGAGATGGAGTGGACCGAGAGGGGGGGGGGGTGATGGAAGTATGGGGAGAGGGAGGGAGAGAGAAGATAAGGAGAGAGAAAGAGAGGCTCTAAGGACACGCCGACCACAGATAGAGCGAGAGATGGAGGAGAGCGAGATGGGGGCAAATGGGGTCATGGAGAAAGCACAACAAATCTGGAGAGCAACCAGCCTACAAGCCAATCCTATACGGTTGATATCACCAGCTACATTAAGCAGTGCATGGACAGCGAACGCACGCACACACTAGGGCTGGGCGATATATCAAATTAATTTAAATGTATGTTATAGTGCGATGTTCCAAATGCCTGTATTGCAAGAATCTAGGTAAAATGTTTGATAAAATCCATTATATTCAAATGTAGGAACTGGGTTCTACAGTTTGAACCCCTGCTGTCTCTGGCTCCACACCCACCCTGCTATCTAGATGTGTCAAAGTTAGTGTATAAGCTAATGATCCATCATGTATGACATTCCTGGGAGTGTGTCAAATGAAATGTTGTATTACCATATCATTTTTGTATGTTCTCTATAGTTATGTACTTTAAAATGTTTTCAATTGACCAATTCGACTTGATAGAAAATATTGTGCAGCATTGCAATGTTTCACTGGATCAATCTGAAACTTTGCACACACTACTGGCATCTAGTGGCCAAAATCTAAATTGTGCCTAGACTCCTACATTATATTATGGTCTTTCTCTTGGATTTCAAAGACGATGAAACCAACAAAAATATATAGAAAACGTATGTTTTTTTGTTTGTATGATCTTTTACCAGATCTATTGTGTTATATTCTCGTACATTAATTTAACATTTCCGCAAACTTTAAAGTGTTTCCTTTCAAATGGTACCAAGAATATGCATATCCTTGCTTCAGGTCCTGAGCTACAGGCAGTTAGATTTGGGTATGTCATTTTAGGCAAAAAGAGAAGAAAAAAAGGGTCTGATCCTTAAGAGGTTTTTAACTGTACAACAAAGATAATTTAGAGAAAATATTCAAACACTGAGTGTACAAAACATTAAGAACACCTTCCTAATATTGAGTCGCGCCCCCGTCAGAACAGCCTCAATTCATTGGACTCTACAAGGTGTCGAAAGCGTTCCACAGGGATACTGGTCCATGTTGACTCCAATGCTTCCCACAGTTGTGTCAAGTTGGCTGGATGTCCTTTGGGAGGTGGACCATCCTTGATACACTCAAAAAAAACTGTTGAATGTGAAAAAAGCAGCAGTGTTGCAGTTCTCAAAGCGGTGCGCCTGGCACCTAATATCATACCCCGTTGTCTTGTCCATTCACCCTCTGAATGGCACACATACACCATCCATGACTCAATTGTCTGAAGGATTAAAAACATTTCTTTAACCCGTCTCCTCCCCTTCATCTACTCTGATTGAAGTGGATTTAACAAGTGACATCAATAAGGGATCATAGCTTTCACCTGGATTCACCTGGTCAGTCTGTCATGGAAAGAACAGGTGTCGTCAGTGTATATCGTGAAAAAAATAAGGTTTTTTGACCATATCGCCCAGCCCTAACACACACACACACACACACACACACACACACACACACACAGACACACACACAATAATGTAATATACAGTGCAGCACCATAGCATCCAGCGAACAGCACAAAGGCTACAAGGTTATACACAGAGCCCAGAGTGTTTCCTGATCAGGTCACATGACCAAGAAAAACTGTCAAGACACTAGTTGTACTATGACAGCAGTGTATTAAAGACTATCAGGAGGTCCCAATAAATATAGTAATACTTTAAGAATGATGTGTGAATGATCATTCTGACGTGAACAGTACCTTCAGAAAGTATTCAAACCCCTTAACTTCCACATTTTGTTGTGTTACAGCCTGAATTTGTAAGTGGTCTAAATTGAGATTATTTTTTGTCACTGACGAACATACAATGCCCCATAATGTCAAAGTGGAATTATGTTTTTCTAAATGTCTACTGAAATGTCTTGAGTCCATAAGTATTCATCCTCTTTGGTATGACAAGCCTAAATAAGTTCAGTAGTAAATATTTGCTTAACAAGTCACATAATAAGTTACATGGACCCACTCTGGTTGTAACAATATCGTTTAACATGTTTTAACATGTTTTAATGACGACCTCATCTCTGTACCCCACACATACAATTATCTGGAAGGTCCCTCAGTCCAGCAGTGAATTTCAAACACAGATTCAACCACAAAGACCAGGGAGGTTTTCCAATGCCTCGCAAAGAAGGGCACCTTTTGGTAGATGGGTAAACATAAAGAAGCAGACATTGAATATCCCTTTGAACATGGTGAAGTTATTAATTACACTGTGGATGATGTATCAATACTCCCCGTCACTACAAAGATACAGGCGTCCTTCCTAACTCAGTTGCTGGAGAGGAAGGAAACCGCTCAGGGATTTCACCATGAGGCCAATGGTGACTTTAAAACAGTTAGAGTTTAATGGCTGTGATAGGAGAAAACTGAGCATTGATCAACAACATTGTAGATACTCCACAATACTAACCTATTTGACAGAGTGAAAAGGTAGCATGTACAGAATAAAATATTCAAAAACATACATCCTGTTTGCAACAAGACAGTAAAATAATACTACAAAACATTTGGTAAAGCAATTCACTTTTTGTCCTAAATACAAAGTGTTTTGTTTGAGGCAAATCCAATACAACACATTACTGAGTACCACTCTCCATATTTTCAGGCATAGTGGTGGCTGCATCATGTTATGGGTATGCTTGTTATCATTAAGGACTGGGGAGTTTTTCAGGATAATAAATAAACGGAATGGAGTTTAGCACGGGCAAAATCCACCAGACACTGGGAGATGAATTCACCTTTCAGCAGGACAATAACCTAAAACACAAGGCCAAATCTACACTGGAGTTGCTTACCAAGAAGACAGTGAATGTTCCTGAGTGACCGAGTTAGTTTTGACTTAAATCTGCTTGAAAATCTATGGCAAGACTTGAAAATGGTTGTCTAGCAATGATCGACTTCAAAATTGACAGGTGTGGAAAGCTCTTAGAGGCTTACCCAGAAAGACTCACAGCTGTAATCACTGTCCAAGGTCTAATATGTATTGACTCAGGGGTGTGAATATTTACGTAAATGAGATATTTCTGTATTTAAATTTCTATACATTTGCAAGAATTTCTAAAAACATGTTTTTACTGTCATTATGGGGTAGTATGTGTAGATGGGTGAGAGAAAAACATAAATTTAATCCATTTTGAATTCAGGCTGTAACACAACAAAATGTGGAATAAGTCAAGGGGTATGAATACTTTCTGAAGCCACCGTAGATGTGTACAGTTTCACATTTTCTCATCTTTTCCACCTTTTGCCTAACCTAAAAAGGGCAAGGTGACTGCGCCTTGGGGAACTTCCTAGCTCAGACTACCGAAACCAGTTTAGTGTTTATTAAGCCAGAGTACACACAGAGGCCATGGCTCTCTCTCTACATGGCTTCTGGGTACTTTCAGAGCGATTACCTTCACATGGAGGATGCTGACTCATTTTAGTCATCAGGAAATAAGCCCACACTAATAATCATGTCTAACATCTGACTGACAACTCTTTCACATGCGGGCGGACAAACCTTTGATGATAGCGTCAACAATAAATGGCTAAGATGATTGTGTTTGCAAGAATTCATGCATCAGTTTTTCCCCCGTTGTATTAGAGTGCATTAAAGTGCATCTTCCTAATGCAGGGCTGGGAGCAGAGTTGCCATAAACAAACCCAACTCTTCTCTGAAACATATTGTCTTTGTGTATTAAGTTTTAAAAAGCATCAAGGGACATGGGGACTGGGGAGCAGTCCTCTGCTGCATCCCAAATAGGATCCTATTCCCTATATATTAGTGGACAACTTTTTACCAAAGCCCAGTACACTTCATAGAAGCCTAGTGCCCTTCACAGAAACCTAGTGACCTTCATAAGGAGCCACAGCACCATTCACACAGTCCTGTTGGGAGAGAGGAAGAACGGGGCCCCTTACCTCTCCGTTTCCTTCGTCCCTCTCCTCCTTCTCTTCCCTCGTCATCTCCTTCATCCATCTCTTCTGATCCACTGCCCTCCGACCCGGAGATCTCTTCCCCTGGAACAGCAGAACAGAAAACAATTTAGTTACAAACTCTTCTTAAACCCTTAGCGCAGGTTAACTCTCCTTAAACCCTTAGCGCAGGTTAACTCTCCTTAAACCCTTAGCGCAGGTTAACTCTCCTTAAACCCTTAGCGCAGGTTAACTCTCCTTAAACCCGTAGCGCAGGTTAACTCTCCTTAAACCCGTAGCGCAGGTTAACTCTCCTTAAACCCGTAGCGCAGGTTAACTCTCCTTAAACCCTTAGCGCAGGTTAACTCTCCTTAAACCCTTAGCGCAGGTTAACTCTCCTTAAACCCTTAGCGCAGGTTAACTCTCCTTAAACCCTTAGCGCAGGTTAACTCTCCTTAAACCCTTAGCGCAGGTTAACTCTCCTTAAACCCTTAGCGTAGGTTAACTCTCCTTAAACCCGTAGCGCAGGTTAACTCTCCTTAAACCCGTAGCGCAGGTTAACTCTCCTTAAACCCTTAGCGCAGGTTAACTCTCCTTAAACCCTTAGCGCAGGTTAACTCTCCTTAAACCCTTAGCGCAGGTTAACTCTCCTTAAACCCGTAGCGCAGGTTAACTCTCCTTAAACCCTTAGCGCAGGTTTACTCTCCTTAAACCCTTAGCGCAGGTTAACTCTCCTTAAACCCTTAGCGCGGGTTAACTCTCCTTAAACCCTTAGCGCGGGTTAACTCTCCTTAAACCCTTAGCGCGGGTTTACTATCCTTAAACCCTTAGCGCGGGTTAACTCTCCTTAAACCCTTAGCGCAGGTTAACTCTCCTTAAACCCTTAGCGCAGGTTAACTCTCCTTAAACCCTTAGCGCAGGTTAACTCTCCTTAAACCCTTAGCGCAGGTTAACTCTCCTTAAACCCTTAGCGCAGGTTAACTCTCCTTAAACCCTTAGCGCGGGTTTACTATCCTTAAACCCTTAGCGCGGGTTAACTCTCCTTAAACCCTTAGCGCAGGTTAACTCTCCTTAAACCCTTAGCGCAGGTTAACTCTCCTTAAACCCTTAGCGCAGGTTTACTATCCTTAAACCCTTAGCGCAGGTTAACTTTCCTTAAACCCTTAGCGCAGGTTTACTATCCTTAAACCCTTAGCGCAGGTTTACTATCCTTAAACCCTTAGCGCAGGTTTACTATCCTTAAACCCTTAGCGCAGGTTTACTATCCTTAAACCCTTAGCGCAGGTTTACTATCCTTAAACCCTTAGCGCAGGTTAACTCTCCTTAAACCCTTAGCGCGGGTTTACTATCCTTAAACCCTTAGCGCGGGTTAACTCTCCTTAAACCCTTAGCGCAGGTTAACTCTCCTTAAACCCTTAGCGCAGGTTTACTATCCTTAAACCCTTAGCGCAGGTTAACTTTCCTTAAACCCTTAGCGCAGGTTTACTATCCTTAAACCCTTAGCGCAGGTTTACTATCCTTAAACCCTTAGCGCAGGTTTACTATCCTTAAACCCTTAGCGCAGGTTTACTATCCTTAAACCCTTAGCGCAGGTTTACTATCCTTAAACCCTTAGCGCAGGTTTACTATCCTTAAACCCTTAGCGCGGGTTAACTCTCCTTAAACCCTTAGCGCAGGTTAACTCTCCTTAAACCCTTAGCGCAGGTTTACTATCCTTAAACCCTTAGCGCAGGTTTACTATCCTTAAACCCTTAGCGCGGGTTAACTCTCCTTAAACCCTTAGCGCAGGTTTACTAGAAATAGATTAAGACTAGTCTTGGACTAAAACGATTCTCCATGAAGCATACTTTTCAGTCTAAGATTAGGAAACGGGAAATCAGCCCTTAAAAAGGTTTTGGATCCAATCCTAACTTGAACACAGAAGTGTGTTTGTCTTATTACAACTCCTGTCCCAAATGAAGACAGCATCAATATGGAGGACCACTAACTGACCTTCTTGGAGTTTCTTCTTAAGGTCTTCGATCTCCTTCTGGAACTGCCGTAGCAGGGCATCCTTGGGGTCTTCATTGATCCGGGCTTTGTTCTTGATGTTCTTGGCCCGGTTGGCGTAACGCAGCGTGCTGATGGTCTCGTCGTAGTTATAGTCCGCTGGGCCGATGTTCGCACACTGACCGTTGAAAAAGTTTATGAGAATACGATATATATTATGAGAGATTAAAATCAGACCTTTTATGAAAGAACAGCAAGGAATGAGAGCTTGGTAGACTTAATCATAATAAATTAAATATTTGTACACATGTATTTATTCATCGTTTTCAAAATTGGATGCCAGTTGGCATTTGTGTCACTTAATCTGATCTACCCCCAAGTAATAAGACGGATAATTAACTAACAAAATACACAAAACGCAACAATTTCAACAAGTTAAAGTTCATAAGGAAATCAGTCAATTTAAATAAATAAATGAGGCCTTAATCATTGGATTTCACATGACTGGGCAGGGGCTCAGCCTTGGGTGAGCCTGGGAGGGCATAGGGCGAACCACTTGGTAGCCAGGCCCATCCACTGGGGAGCCAGGCCAATCAGAATGAGTTTTTCCCTCATAAAAGGGAAATTACAGACAGAAATACAGCTTAATCAGCTGTCCGGGTGGCTGGTCTCAGACGATCCCGCAGGTGAAGAAACCAGATGGCGTGGTTACTCATGGGCTGCTGTTGTCAGGCTGGTTGGACGTACTGCCAAGATGTTCTAAAACTACATTTACATTTAAGTCATTTAGCAGACGCTCTTATCCAGAGCGACTTACAAATGGGGCGGCAGCGTAGCCTAGTGGTTAGAGCGTTGGACTAGTAACCGGAAGGTTGCAAGTTCAAATCCCCGAGCTGACAAGGTACAAATCTGTCGTTCTGCCCCTGAACAGGCAGTTAACCCACTGTTCCTAGGCCGTCATTGAAAATAAGAATTTGTTCTTAACTGACTTGCCTAGTTAAATAAAGGTAAAAAAAAAAAAAAAAAAAATTGGTGCATTCACCTTAATATATCCAGTGGAAAAGCCACTTTACAATAGTGCATCTAAATCTTTTAAGGGGGGGGTCAGAAGGATTGCTTTATCCTATCCTAGGTATTCCTTAAAGAGGTGGGGTTTCAGGTGTCTCCAACTACATTGGAGGTGACTTATGGTAGATAAATTAACATTAAATTCTCTGGCAACAGCTCTGGTGGACATTCCTGCAGTCAACATGCCAATTGCACGCTCCCTCAAAACTTGAAAAATCTGTGGCGTTGTGTGACAAAATTGCACATTTTAAATTGGCCTTTTATTGTCCCCAGCACAAGGTGCACATATGTAATGATCATGCTGTTTAATCAGCTTCTTGATATGCCACACCGGTCAGGTGGATGGATTATCTTGGCAAAGGAGAAATGCTCACTAACAGGGATGTAAACAAATTTGTGCACACAATTTGAGAGATAAGCTTTTTGTGCATATGGAACATTTCTGGGATCTATATTTCAGCTCATGAAACCAACGCTTTACATGTTGCGTTTATATGTTTGTACCCCTGCATATGTAAATATAGTATTGGAATGGACCCTGTATATAACATGCTTACTTATTTACTGTTTATTCTAGTATTACATTGTTAGTGATTACGGCAAATGTTGGGTTTTGAGTTTACAAGAAAAGGTATTTCACTGTACTTGTGGATGTGACATTAAAACGAATGAGTCATTGCTACCATTGACACTGATTGGTGCCAACACAGAACTAGAATGAGTAGAACGGGCCTCCACAACCAAGTCAATGATGTAGAATGGGAGTACTGGCAGCCATTTTGTGTGTACTCATAGCATTAAAACAGCAGGAAGTAAAAGCAGGACGTGTTGTTAGTTACCATCATGGTCTTGGAGTTTCCCCCCAGTGAGTCCTGCAGCAGGCGGGTGAGTTTAGAGTTCCTGTAGGGGACGTGGGTGCTCTTCCCGTCCACCAGGGCTGAGATGACGTTACCCAGCGTGGACAGAGACAGGTTGATCTTAGTGGCCTCTTTCAGTCGCTGGCCAGTCGCTCCCGTCTTCCCCTGACGCTCAGAACCCTGAGGGAGGGGGGGGGGGGGGGGGGGGAGAGAGAGAACAGTGTGGGGGGGTTAACTGATGATATGTTTTCTGTCTGTTTGCTATGTGTGGGCCACATGCCTTAAAGCCACAGATACATTTCCATTCCACAATAACATGTTGAATCTGATAAGAACACGCTCAACAGGGCTTACTGACTTCACCTAGCGGCCTTTAAACATTGATAATTGGACTCAAAATGTTCATAAAAATCCTATATTGGAATTCAAATTATAATTCCCATTGCAGAGACTAAGAAAACCATAGCCAGAGAAATGTATGAAGGTAATCTACACAGATTTGGTTCTTATATCTCAAAAAACAGATACCAAGTTACCAAAATGTGCTTACTCCTTCAAAGCATCAAGTTCTCTCTCTGGGAGATTCCATCGGTTTGATATCTGTTGAGGTAAATTGTATCTTTATTCTATTTCACAGTAAATGTTCATGTGACTTCCTTACCGCCAGATCCACTAAGTGGAGTTTTCCCATGCGTACGTGCTGGTCTCCATCCACACCCTTCTCACTGCACTCGATGGTGATGGTGAAGATGGCATGAGAGCGAGAGCTGTGTTCATTCATGTTGGTGGAGCCAACCGAGCCTAGCATAACACATTCAGAAACATAAAACATCAACTTTCTTGGTTCACTTCATAATAACTTGGTTACACTTCATAGTAACTTCCATGAGTGTGACTGTAACCTTTATTTAACCTGGACAATTTTTATTTATTTATTTATTTCACCTTTATTTAACCAGGTATGCTAGTTGAGAACAAGTTCTCATTTGCAACTGCGATCTGGCCAAGATAAAGCATAGCAACTCGACACATACAACAACACAGAGTTACACATGGAATAAACAAAACAGAGTCAATAATACAGTAGAAAAAAAAGAAAACAAAAAGTATATATACAGTGAGTGCAAATGAGGTAAGATAAGGGAGGTAAGGCAATAAATAGGCCATGGTGGCGAAGTAATTACAATATAGCAATTAAACACTGGAATGGCAGATATGCAGAAGATGAATGTGCAAGTAGAGATACTGGGGTGCAAAGGAGCAAGATAAATAAATAAATACAGTATGGGGATGAGGTAGTTGGATGGGCTATTTACAGATGGGCTATGTACAGGTGCAGTGATCTATGAGCTGGTGCTTAAAGCTAGTGAGGGAGATATGAGTCTCCAGCTTCAGTGATTTTTGCAGTTCGTTCCAGTCATTGGCAACAGAGAACTGGAAGGACAGGCAGCCAAAAGAGGAATTTGCTTTGGGGGTGACCAGTGAGATATACCTGCTGGAGCGCGTGCTAGGAGTGGGCGCTGCTATGGTGACCAGTGAGCTGAGATAAGGCGGGGCTTTAGCTAGCAGAGACTTGTAGATAACCTGGAGCCAGTGGGTTTGGCGACGAGTATAAAACGAGGGCCAACCAACGAGAGCGTACAGGTCGCAGTGGTAGGTAGTATATGTGTAGTGTGGGCTGCATCCAATTTGTTGAGTAGAGTGTTGGAGGCTATTTAATTGATGACATCGCCGAAGTCGAGGATTGGTAGGGTGGTCAGTTTTACGAGGGTATGTTTGGCAGCATGAGTGAAGGATGCTTTGTTGCGATATAGGAAGCCGATTCTAGATTTAACTTTGGATTAAATGTTTGATGTGAGTCTGGAAGGAGAGTTTACAGTCTAACCAGACACCTAGGTATTTGTAGTTTCCACGTATTCCTAGTCAGAGCCTGGACGGGCGGGCAGGTGCGGGCAGTGATCGATTGAATAGCATGCATTTAGTTTTACTTGCATTTAAGAGCAGTTGGAGGCCACGGAAGGAGAGTTGTATGGCATTGAAGCTCGTCTGGAGGGTTGTTAGCACAGTGTCCAAAGAGGGGCCAGAAGTATACAGAATGATGTCGTCTGCGTAGAGGTGGATCAGAGACTCACCAGCAGCAAGAGTGACATCATTGATGTATACAGAGAAGAGTCTGCCTGAGAATTGAACCCTGTGGCACCCCCATAGAGACTGCCAGAGGTCCGGACAACAGGCCCTCCGATTTGACACACTGAACTCTATCATAGTAGTTGGTAAACTAGGCGAGGCAATCATTTGAGAAACCAAGGCTGTCGAGTCTGCCAATAAGAATGTGGTGATTGACAGAGTCAAAAGCCTTGGCCAGGTTGATGAATACGGCTGCACAGTAATGTCTCTTATCGATGGTGGTTATGATGTCGTTTAGGACCTTGAGTGTGGCTGAGATGCACCCGTGACCAGCTCTGAAACCAGATCGCAAAGTGGAGAAGGTACGGTGGGATTCGAAATGGTTGGTCATCTGTTTGTTAACTTGGCTTTCAAAGATTTTAGAAAGGCAGGGTAGGATAGATATAGGTCTGTAGCAGTTTGGGTCTAGAGTGTCACCCCCTTTGAAGAGGGGGATGACTGCGGCAGCTTTTCAATCTATGGGGATCTCAGACGATACGAAAGAGAGGTTGAACAGGCTAGTAATAGGGGTTGCAACAATTTTGGCAGATAATTTTAGAAAGAGAGGGTCCAGATTGTCTACCCCGGCTGATTTGTAGGGGTACATATTTTGCCGCTCTTTCAGAACATCAGCTATCTGGATTTGGGTGAAGGAGAAATGGTGGGGGCTTTGGCGGGTTGCTGTGGGGGGTGCCGGGCAGTTGACCGGGGTAGGGGTAGCCAGGTGGAAAGCATGGCCAGCCGTAGAGAAATGCTTACTGAAATTCTCAATTATAGTGGATTTATCAGTGGTAACAGTGTTTCCTAGCCTCAGTGCAGTGGGCAGCTGGGAGGAGGTGCTCTTATTCTCAATGGACTTTACAGTGTCCCAGAACTTTTTTGAGTTAGTACTACAGGATGCAAATTTCTGTTTGAAAAAGCTAGCCTTAGCTTTCCTAACTACCTGTGTATATTTGTTCCTAACTTCCCTTAAAAGTTGCATATCACGGGGGCTATTCGATGCTAATGCAGAATGCCACAGGATGTTTTTGTGCTGGTCAAGGGCAGACAGGTCTGGAGTGAACCAAGGACTATATCTATTACTGGTTCTAATTTTTTTGAATGGGGCATGCTTGTTTAAGATGGTGAGGAAGGCACTTTTAAAGAATAGCCAGACATCCTCTACTGACGCAATGAGGTCAATGTCATTCCAGGATACCCCGGAATATGTCGATTAGAAAGGTCCTGCTCGCAGAAGTGTTTTAGGGTAGCGTTTGACAGTGATGAGGGGTGGTAGTTTGATCGCAGACCCATTACGGATGCAGGCAATGAGGCAGTGATCGCTGAAATCTTGGTTGAAAACAGCAGAGGTGTATTTGGAGGGCGAGTTAGTTAGGATGATATCTATGAGGGTGCCCGTGTTTACGGATTTGGGGTTGTACCTGGTAGGTTCATTGATAATTTGTGTGAGATTGAGGGCACCAAACTTAGATTATAGGATGGCTGGGGTGTTAAGCATGTCCCAGTTTAGGTCACCTAGCAGCACGAGCTCAGAAGATAGATGGGGGGGGGGGCAATCAATTCACTTTTTTTTACCTTTATTTAACTAGGCAAGTTAGTTAAGAACAAATTCTTATTTTCAATGACTGCCTAGGAATAGTGGGTTAACTGCCTTCTTCAGAGGCAGAACAACATATTTTGTTTTACCTTGTCAGCTCGGGGATTCGATCTTGCAACCTTTCGGTTACTAGTCCAACGCCCTAACCACTAGGCTACCTGCCGTCCCGACATATGGTGTCGAGGGCACAGCTGGGGGCAGTGGGTGGCAACGGTGAGAGACTTGTTTCTGGAAAGGTGAATTTTTAGAAGTAGAAGCTCGAATTGTTTAGGTACAGACCTGAATAGTAAGACAGAACCCTTGAGGTTAGAAACCTATTTTGTGAGGGGGGTCTGGCAAATGGTATATAGTGTACGATCATGAATTCTAATGCTTAGAACTCTTCTAAATGCTTTGTGTGAATCTTTACGGTTCTTGTGCCCCATTGTCATAATCCTGTCCATGTCATCAGCGTTGTTCACCACATAACCAGACAGGTCCTTGATGTAAACACCCACATCTGGCCTCTCCTTCACCTGATGGTCACACAAACACATATCAATGATATGAGTTAGGAGCAGGCAAAACTCTTGAATTCCTCTTATACATTCATATCTGAAATTCCCTCCTGGGAACCAACAACGTTATCATTTTTTTATTTTTTTTTATTTCACCTTTATTTAACCAGGTAGGCTAGTTGAGAACAAGTTCTCATTTGCAACTGCGACCTGGCCAAGATAAAGCATAGCAGTGTGAACAGACAACAACAGAGTTACACATGGAGTAAACAATAAACAAGTCAATAACATGGTAGAAAAAAGAGAATCTATATACAATGTGTGCAAAAGGCATGAGGTAGGCAATAAATCGAATAATTACAATTTAGCAGATTAACACTGGAGTGATAAATCATCAGATGATCATGTGCAAGAAGAGATACTGGTGTGCAAAAGAGCAGAAAAGTAAATAAATAAAAGCAGTATGGGGGTGAGGTAGGTAAATTGGGTGGGTAGTTTACAGATGGACTATGTACAGCTGCAGCGATCGGTTAGCTGCTCGGATAGCAGATTTTTAAAGTTGTTGAGGGAGATAAAAGTCTCCAACTTCAGAGATTTTTGCAATTCGTTCCAGTCGCAGGCAGCAGAGAACTGGAAGGAAAGGCGTCCAAATGAGGTTTTGGCTTTAGGGATGATCAGTGAGATACACCTGCTGGAGCGCGTGCTATGGGTGGGTGTAGCCATCGTGACCAGTGAACTGAGATAAGGCGGCACTTTACCTAGCATAGCCTTGTAGATGACCTGGAGCCAGTGGGTCTGACGACGAACATGTAGCGAGGGCCAGCCGACTAGGGCATACAGGTCGCAGTGGTGGGTCGTATAAGGTGCTTTAGTAACAAAACGGATGGCACTGTGATAAACTGCATCCAGTTTGCTGAGTAGAGTATTGGAAGCTATTTTGTAGATGACATCGCCGAAGTCGAGGATCGGTAGGATAGTCAGTTTTACTAGGGTAAGTTTGGCGGCGTGAGTGAAGGAGGCTTTGTTCCGGAATAGAAAGCCGACTCTAGATTTGATTTTGGATTGGAGATGTTTGATATGAGTCTGGAAGGAGAGTTTGCAGTCTAGCCAGACACCTAGGTACTTATAGATGTTCACATATTCTAGGTCGGAACCGTCCAGGGTGGTGATGCTAGTCGGGCGTGCGGGTGCAGGCAGCGAACGGTTGAAAAGCATGCATTTGGTTTTACTAGCGTTTAAGAGCAGTTGGAGGCCACGGAAGGAGTGTTGTATGGCATTGAAGCTCGTTTGGAGGTTAGATAGCACAGTGTCCAGGGAAGGGCCGGAAGTATACAGAATGGTGTCGTCTGCGTAGAGGTGGATCAGGGAATCGCCCGCAGCAAGAGCAACATCATTGATGTATACAGAGAAAAGAGTCGGCCCGAGAATTGAACCCTGTGGTACCCCCATAGAGACTGCCAGAGGACCGGACAACATGCCCTCCGATTTGACACACTGAACTCTGTCTGCAAAGTAGTTGGTGAACCAGGCAAGGCAGTCATTAGAAAAACCGAGGCTATTGAGTCTGCCGATAAGAATATGGTGATTGACAGAGTCGAAAGCCTTGGCCAGGTCGATGAAGACGGCTGCACAGTAATGTCTTTTATCGATGGCGGTTATGATATCGTTTAGTACCTTGAGCGTGGCTGAGGTGCACCCGTGACCGGCTCGGAAACCGGATTGCACAGCGGAGAAGGTACGGTGGGATTCGAGATGGTCAGTGATCTGTTTGTTGACTTGGCTTTCGAAGACCTTAGCTAGGCAGGGCAGGATGGATATAGGTCTGTAACAGTTTGGGTCCAGGGTGTCTCCCCCTTTGAAGAGGGGGATGACAGCGGCAGCTTTCCAATCCTTGGGGATCTCAGATGATACGAAGGAGAGGTTGAACAGGCTGGTAATAGGGGGTGCGACAATGGCGGCGGACAGTTTCAGAAATAGGGGGTCCAGATTGTCACGCCCAGCTGATTTGTATGGGTCCAGGTTTTCCAGCTCTTTCAGAACATCTGCTATCTGGATATGGGTAAAGGAGAAGCTGGGGAGGCTTGGGCGAGTAGCAACGGGGGGGGCGGGGCTGTTGGCCAAGGTTGGAGTCGCCAGGTGGAAGGCATGGCCAGCCATTGAGAAATGTTTGTTGAAGTTTTCGATTATCACGGACTTATCAGTGGTGACCGTGTTATCTAGCCTCAGTGCAGTGGGCAGCTGGGAGGAGGTGCTCTTGTTTTCCATGGACTTTACAGTATCCCAGAACTTTTTGGAGTTAGAGCTACAGGATGCAAATTTCTGCTTGAAAAAGCTGGCCTTTGCTTTCCTGACTGACTGCGTGTATTGGTTCCTGACTTCCCTGAACAGTTGCATATCGGGGGGGCTCTTCGATGCTATTGCAGTTCGCCACAGGATGTTTTTGTGCTGGTCGAGGGCAGTCAGGTCTGGAGTGAACCAAGGGCTATATCTGTTCTTGGTTCTGCATTTTTTGAACGGAGCATGCTTGTCTAATATGGTGAGGAAGTAACTTTTAAAGAATGACCAGGCATCCTCAACTGACGGGATGAGGTCAATATCCTTCCAGGGTACCCGGGCCAGGTCGATTAGAAAGGCCTGCTCGCAGAAGTGTTTTAGGGAGCGTTTGACAGTGATGAGGGGTGGTCGTTTGACCGTGGACCCGTGGCGGATACAGGCAATGAGGCAGTGATCGCTGAGATCTTGATTGAAGACAGCAGAGGTGTATTTGGAGGGCAAGTTGGTCAGGATAATGTCTATTAGGGTGCCCATGTTTACGGATTTAGGGTTGTACCTGGTGGGTTCCTTGATGATTTGTGTGAGATTGAGGGCATCAAGCTTAGATTGTAGGACTGCCGGGGTGTTAAGCATATCCCAGTTTAGGTCACCTAACAGAACAAACTCTGAAGCTAGATGGGGAGCGATCAATTCACAGATGGTGTCCAGGGCACAGCTGGGAGCTGAGGGGGGTCGGTAGCAGGCGGCAACAGTGAGAGACTTATTTCTGGAGAGATTAATTTTTAAAATTAGAAGTTCGAACTGTTTGGGCATAGACTTGGAAAGTATGACAGAACTTTGCAGGCTATCTCTGCAGTAGATTGCAACTCCTCCCCCTTTGGCAGTTCTATCTTGACGGAAAGTGTTATAGTTGGGTATGGAAATCTCAGAGTTTTTGGTGGCCTTCCTAAGCCAGGATTCAGACACGGCAAGGACATCAGGGTTGGCAGAGTGTGCTAAAGCGGTGAGTAAGGCAAACTTAGGGAGGAGGCTTCTGATGTTGACATGAATGAGGCCAAGGCTTTTTCGATCACAGAAGTCAACAAATGAGGGTGACTGGGGACATGCAGGGCCTGGGTTTACCTCCACATCACCCGAGGAACAGAGGAGTAGTAGGATGAGGGTGCGGCTAAAGGCTATCAAAACTGGTCGCCTAGAGCGTTGGGGACAAGGAATAAAAGGAGCAGATTTATGGGCGTGGTAGAATAGATTCTGGGCATAATGTGCAGACCAGGGTATGGTGGGGCACGGGTACAGCGGAGGCAAGCCCAGGCACTGGGTGATGATAAGAGAGGTTGTATCTCTGGACATGCTGGTCTCAATGGGTGAGGTCACCGCATGTGTGGGGGGTGGGACAAAGGAGGTATCAGAGGTACGGAGAGTGGAACTACGGGGTCCATTGCAAACCAAAACAATGATAACTAGCCTGAACAACAGTATGCAAGGCATATTGATATTTGAGAGAGACATACAATAAGGCATAAAGTGATTGCAGGTCATGATTGGGAGAGCTAGCTAAAACAACAGGTGAGGTAAGAGCAGCTAGTCAGCTAACACAGCAACAGAAGGTAAAAATGGCGACGACTGGGCAGAGAGGGTCGGATTAACTACACAGATCCTGAGTTAAGGCACAGAGCCGACAGATAAAACACAAATAAACAGAATGGAGTACCATGAATTAATGGACAGTCAAGCAGGCATCAGCTATGTAGCCAAGTGATCATAGTGTCCAGGGGGCAGCCGTAGATGGAGCAGTGAGGCCTCCACTAAGCTAGCACGCGTTTAAAGTTAGTAGCCCGGCGGGTGGTCTGCTCAGACGGAGGGGGTCTGCTCAGACGGAGGCCGGTTGAGGGCACCGGTTGAGGGCACGTCTGCAGACCAGACGTGGTCGTGTCGACAGAGAATCCAACCCGGATAGCGATGGCGAAAGAGAGGTTGTGAATTGTAGAATTGTGTTTGCTAACTGGTGCTAGCTTCCTGGCTGCGCTAGCTGCAAGATAAGCTAGCAGTTAGCAGACCGGGGCAGGCAAGTTAGCCTTTGGGGGACGTCGCGATGGGGGGGGAAGTCTGTTTTTGCCTCTTCGTGCGGTGACGTCGATAGACCAGTCGTGGAATTAGTAGGGTTCCAGGTAGCTCTAGGTAGCTAACAGGCCTAGTAGGTTAGCAGGATGGGCCTTCAGCGGGCGTCACGCCTGAGGGGCCTGTTGGAGTCCTCGGGCAGATTATGTCGGTATTCCAGTCGTAGAGGATCGGCGGGGTTCCGTGCTCCGTACCGGCAGTAAAGGGGTCCGGATATTGTAGCCCAGGAGTGGGCTTCAGTGGTAGCACAGGAGCCCTAGCCGGGTTAGCTTCAGGCTAATTGGTGCTTGCTCCGGGATGTAAACGCTAGCCAGGAGTGGTCACCCGGGATTGTGGTTAGCTAGTTGCAAAGATCCAGATGAAAATGTTCAGAGTTTGCGGTAGGAATCCGGGGATATGGAGAGAAATAGGTCCGTTATGCTCTGGTTTTAGTCACGTTGTTCGAACTAGCGAGAGCTTTCCGAGCTAAAGGTTAGCTGATGACCGCTAGCAATGGTTTGCTAACTGATAGCTGGTAGGCAGTTAGCTGGCTATCTTCAGTAGATGGATTCCAGATCAGAAGTAAATAGAAATACTTTAGAAAAAAGCAGATCCACGCCACATTGGGTGAGGCGGGTTGCAGGAGAGTATTTAGAAGTTGAGGTTTAAGAAAGTATTTTTAAAAGATATGCGAAGAAAAAGATGTAAAAAGATGTAAAAAAATATATACAAGGGACACGGGACACGACAGGACAAAGACGTCTACACTGCTACGCCATCTTGGAAACGTTGTTGATATCATGCTCATCTGTATTAGAAACTAAGAAGTGAATTATGAGAGGTTTAAATCGTCTATAGTTCCCTTAACAGAGAACATCCCAGTCATGTGCTATGTCCTGTTGTCTCCTTTCAGGAACCAATGACATTGATGTATTATTGACAAACCAATGGAGATTAGTTATGATAAGGAAATCATCTTTAATTCCCTTTCCGGGCCCCCAGTATTGTGTAATGTCCCATTCTGTGCTTCTAGGCACCAACAGCGTTATCATGCTCATTTTTATCATTTGGTCACTGTGGTCGTATCTACAAATCTACAAAGCCACTGTGCTGGGTTTCTGTACAGCACTTTGAGATATCAGCTGATGTAAGAAGGGATTTATAAATACATTTGATTTGAAATCAAACCAATAAGCTACTACCTATGAAGCTAGCACCAGTGTTTTTTTTTTAAGAATCTATATTCTTGTATGGTTAATCTAATTAAATGGGATAATGTTCTTCATATCTACAGCTGCTTCTTGCTAAATGAACGGGATGGTTTTTCTGAGAAGCATATCATCATATCATATGAAACATCTATAACCTCCAGCCTCTGCATCTGGTCCTTCCCCAGCAGGTCCCTCACTTCTTCATTGTAAATCTCCAGATAAGACACGCGAACTAAGAACCTGCGGATGAGAGGTAAGATACTTATTTCAAATCAACCTCAAACTGAGAGACTGTCAGCACCAAGCATGTCAAAAACAGTGCCTGTCTTTTTTTGTCTTGTAGGCCTATAAGCATTTTCTGTTTACGTTGACTCCAACCAGTGTCTTAACCAGTGTTGTGTGATTGAGGCCTTTTTCTCTCCTAGGGGCTGAAAATAATAAGTCAAGTCAAGTCATAGCATGTTGCATCAAACAACTGCCTGGCAATGAACTAATATTGTTTGATTATTTTGCCCGTTTGTGTTAATGTCCTTACCGGGTGTCGCCCTCTGCTTTGGCGATGTGGCCGAACACATGAGCAAAGGAGTTGGGGATTATTCCTCGGAGCTCTGGCACTGCCCTCACTCCCTCCATGGTGAACGTCTTTCCTGTCCCTGTCTGTCCGTACGCAAAGATAGTCCCTGGAGAAAACACAGGCTCAGTATTAAAACATTAAGAGGTGGTTTCCAGGCAGATTGAGCCTTGTCCTGGACCAAAAAACACGTTAAATGGAGAATTTCTACTATGCTTAATCTGTGTCCGCAAACCGCCCTTGATATAGAGACTCTCATCCATGCTTATATTACAAGCAGGCTTGACTACTGTAATGCTCTCCTGACTGGTCTACTCAAGAAAGCCATTGGTCAACTGTAAAACATACAGAATGCTGCAGCACGGGTACTGACCAAGACCAGACGGAGAGCGCACATTACACCGGTTTTAAGGTCTCTGCACTAGTTGCGTGTGAGTTTAAGAATACATTTAAAGATTATTATATTGGTTTTTAAAATCAATCCACAATTGTGCACCCCAATACATGTCAGACATGCTTTTAAGTTACGTACTGTTAGGCTCTATCACTAGAGTCAGAACTCCACGGACACTGTGAAAGCTTAAACCAAGTTTATTCTTCCCAGAGGGTCAATACAGCTGCATTAGACAAAGACATGGTTTCACCCGTGGTAGTATACATACCCCACTTTGGGTGGAGTCTCCTCCTTATCACTAAACAGTTCATCCTTATTGCTAGTCAGGGAGCTGAGTGATATGGGCCTTAAGCGGTTCCTCCCCTTATCAGTACTGCCACCATTTTTTCCCCCTGCACTCAGCCCCTCCCAAACTTCATTATGGCACCCCTCATTGTCTCTTTTATAACTAATGATTAATTATAGTTAAAGCTCAGAAATCCAAACCTTTCAGTACCCACTAGGTTCCTCAGGTCCTCTGGCCTTTTAATTATCTCAAAGCCTAGGATCAAGAGGCATGGAGGCAGCCTTTAGTTATTATGCCCCCAGCCTCTGGAATAGCCTGCCAGAGAACCTGAGGGAGGATCAAGAGGCATGGAGAGGCAGCCTTGAGTTATTATGCCCCCAGCCTCTGGAATAGCCTGCCAGAGAACCTGGGGGGGGGGGGCGTAACTGTGGACATATTTAAAAGAGATCTTAAAACACATATTTTTACCTTTGCTTTTCCTTTAAATTATGCTTTTACATTTTTCAGTTTGTATTAAACTTATGTTTGTTGTGTAGTAAATATTTCATATTTTAATTCCATTGTTTTCCCCCCTATAAAGCACATTGCACTGCATGTCTGAAATGTGCTGTAGGAATAAAGCTTGATTTGATTTGAACAAATGCAATTGTGTAGTTCTGCATGGTGTGTCAGCAACAGTGAATGGACAGATCATTTCAAATCCTCTCTCCACTTACCATTGTAACCCTCCAATACTGAGTCTATGATGGGGCGGGCTGTCAGATTGTAAACGTCCAGCTGTTTGCTGTCTGGTCCGAACACGGTGTCAAACGTGAAGGTCTTGGGGGGTTCGTGGGTAGTCTCTAATTTGTTGACGGTTATGGTTCCTCGGTTCTCATCCACACTGACGGCCTGCTTGTGGCCCATACTCCTCTCCTTCTGGTTCAGCGGGCGACATCGCACAACCACTTTGACGTTGTCCATGACCTCCGGCTTGTCAGATTTGTCCATCTTGTTGCTCTGCAAGGGGGGAATAACTATTCATGATGCCAGCCACCTAGTAGCTACATGACTTCAGAGCCGATGCCTCATGCAATGCAATATGAAAACATCGCTCATAGCTAACGTTAATAATCTCACCACAGCAAAGGGAGACAAACTGGCAGGCTTGCTATAATGAATCCAGTTAGCAAACTAACATTACCGCCCAGCTAACGTTATTTAAGATAGTTAGATAGCTAATTAACTGTCAAGATAGTTGAAAGAGCAACCTGCTAGTTCAGTGTATTGTCAATCAATACTTGCGGGCACATAACTAATCTGCAATGTATTGCATGCAAACTCTTGCTGTTGCTAGGCAAGCAAGCTAACTAATGTTAGCATGTTTACTAACCAGCTGCTGCATCGTTATGCACAACGAATAAAACTCAGTTAACACAATAACTTGGCTAACTGCATGCCCTTGCTGTATCCTGGTTTTAATGTATATGGCTGCATATCTATCAAATATAATGACACTGTCTAAAATAGGTTGAAAATAGCATTAGCTAGCTAGCTCATCCAAAACCCAAGACGAAGCTAGCTAGCTAAACTAACGTTAGCATCATATCATTCGGGTGGAGGGAGGAACACCTCTGAAAAACAGCGAAATACAAAGGGCCCACTTACCGGCATTTTAAGACTTTAGTTTTGATGTTTAAAATTACATGAGACAATAGAAAACGCTTTTGGATGCTTTGATGGTAGTGTTTATCTTACAAAAATGATTTAGATGCCAAGGCAGTGCCTATTTCATCAGTGGCCCATTTCCTCCGATGCTGATAAAATGGTCAAGCCTGAACGAATTGAATCTGCGGCCGCGCAGTAGAATGGTGGAAGGGGGTGTAGTGTACAGTAAAGTACATTAGAGATTGCATCGCCATAGGTGGAGGTAAAAGGACTATCTCACTATGTTTGCTTTAATGAAAAACAATAATGTTTGTTGAAAAACGGGATGATATAGAGTAAGATGTAAAACAGAATAGGGGATCATGATCCATGCAACAGCCAATAAAATTAGTCTTTTAACTACAATGTGTCATACATGATTTATTTTCAGCACTCACAAAGTAAAGAGCAGAGAAGTATAATTTGTTAGAGGACACCTGTGCATGTTTTCTGAAGTCTTCAAAGTGCAGGACAGGACACATACCAGAGGTGTGGAGTTATTTAGCAAAATCAGGTTGAGAATGTAACAAACGCATGCTATAGTTGACGGAAGCATTGTTTATTACCACTATATGATCATCACTTTTGCATATATTTTGCCTCTGGTAAGAGGGCTGTTATTGTTTTTCAAATCTATACTTTGTGGGCTTTGCAAAGGCACTGACTAGTGTGTCTAATAGCTCTTGAATAAAGAGAACACTAATTATTTAAGCAAAACATTGGTCTGAGGTGGGTTTGTGCAACTGGGATTGGTAATAATAAATGTATACAGTAGGTCTATGCAACTCTCATGCTTCTGCACATCAAAATATACACAAATATATCTCTGAACCTCATAGTTATCTATCTAGTTTAAAACGGGTCCAAAGAACCTCAAAAAGAAAAAATACACTACATGACCAAGAGTATGTGGACACCTCATTCCAAAATCATGGGTATTAATATGGAGTTGGTTCCCCTTTGCTGCTATAACAGCCTCCACTCTTATGGGAAGACTTTCCATTAGATGTTGGAACATTGCTGCGGGGACTTGCTTCCATTCAGTAACAAGAGCATTAGTGAGGTCGGGCACTGATTGATGTTGGGCGATCAAGCCTGGCGTGCAGTCGGCGTTCCAATTCATCCCAAACCCATTTAATGAAGCTCCCGACGAACAGTTCTTGTGCTGACGTTGCTTCCAGAGGCAGTTTGGAACTTGGTAGTGAGTGTTGTAACCAATGACAGACGATTTTTACACGCCACGTGCTTCAGCACTCGGCGATCCCGTTCTGTGAGCTTCTGTGGCCTACCACTTCGCGGCTGAGCCGTTGTTGCTCCTAGACATTTCCACTTCACAATATCAGCACTTTCAGTTGACCGGGGAAGCTCTAGCAGGGCAGAAATTTGACGAACTGACTTGTTGGAACGGTGGCATCCATGACAGTACCAAATATATATTTCACTGAGCTCTTCAGTAAGGCTATTCTACTGCCAATTTGTGTCAATGGAGATTGCATGGCTGTGTGCTCAATTTTATACACCTGTCACCAATAGGTGTGGCTGAAACAGCCAAATCCACAAAATTTGAAGGGGTGTCCACATACTTTATATATAGTCATTATATGGCAGTATAATATATTATTTTCAACACACAGATAAAACACACACACACACACACTTCCACAGTTTGAGCATCTCATTTGGCAGTGTCAACACATCCATAGAAATAGAATAGCTAGAATGGACATTGGTTTTCAAGTCAACATTACATGATGGGGTGGGCTGGCGGCCAAATTGATTGTACCCGGGTGGGCCAGCGGCCATATTGAGTGTACTATCAAATTGTCACGGTCCAGGGAGCTTTCCCATGCTAGTCATTCTATTTATATGTGAAAAACACACATATAATAATAACAACTAAACACTACAGGCAGTCAACTGAACCGGTCTAAGAACTGTAGAACACCGCTATGGAAGAGGCCCGTGTGGCCACTGCTCTCCTGGGTGAGCAGAACCCGTCCGTCGGGCCGATGTCTATGAAGCAGGACAGGCTCACCCTGCATCAGGCTCATCTCTGACTCTGTCTGGGCCTGGTATGACGTCACTACTCTGTGTCTGAGGGAGGATAGAGAAAGGATCATGAGTGGAATTGAGAAAGAGATTTTCCATCTAACACATAACATAATAGATGCCATTTAGCAGACGCTTTTATTCAAAGAGACTTACAGTCATGCATGTATACATTTTACATATGGGGGGCCCCAGCGGGAATCAAACTCAAATAAAATTAAATGTTATTTGTCACATGCGCCAGGTGTATATACAACAGGTGTAGAATACAACAGGTGTAGAACCTTACAGTGAAATGCTGAATACAACAGGTGTAGAACCTTACAGTGAAATGCTGAATACAACAGGTGTAGAACCTTACAGTGAAATGCTGAATACAACAGGTGTAGAACCTTACAGTGAAATGCTGAATACAACAGGTGTAGAACCTTACAGTGAAATGCTGAATACAATAGGTGTAAAAGAGACTATGCATGGATAATAAATAGAGAGTAGCAGCAGTGGAAAAGTGGGGCGGGATCAATGCAAATAGTCTGGGTAGCCATTTGATTAGCTGTTCAGGAGTCTTATGGCATTGGGGTAGAAGCTGTTAAGAAGCCTTTTGGACCTAGACTTGCCATGCGGTAGCAGAGAGAACAGTCTATGACTAGGGTGACTAGTCTTTGGCAATATTTAGCGCCTTCGTCTGACACCGCTTGGTATAAATGCCCTGGATGGCAGGAAGCTTGGCCCCAGTGATGTACTGGGCCATACGCACTACCCTCTGTAGTGCCTTGCGGTCGGAGGCCGAGCAGTTGCCATACCGGGCGTTGATGCAACTAGTCAGGATGCTCTCGATGGTGCAGCTGTATAACTTTTTGAGGATCTGAGGACCCATGCCAAATCTTTCCAGTCTCCTGAGGGTGAAAAGGCGTTGGCGTGTCCTCTTCATGACCGTCTTGGTGTGTTTGGACCATGATAGTTTGTTGGTGATGTGGACACCAAGGAACTTGAAGCTCCCAACCTGCTCCACTACAGCCCAGTCGATGAGAATGGGGCTGTGCTCGGTCTTCCTTTTCCTGCAGTCCACGATCACCTCCTTTGTCTTGACGTTGAGGGAGAGGTTGTTATCCTGACACCACACTGCCAGGTCTCTGACCTCCTCCCTATAGACTGTCTCATCTGTCGGTGATCAGGCCTACCACTGTTGTGTCATCAGCAAACTTAATGATGGTGTTGGAGTCGTGGTTGACCATGCAGTTATGGGTGAACAGGGAGTACAGGAGGAACTAACGACCCTTGGCGATGCAAGCGAGCAACAGAGGACCACCATCACATTCAGAATACAGAAATCCTACTTCCTGAAGCAAGACACAAAGCAGGTCAGTTTGTGAAAGAGAAGGTGCTTGTTACTCTCATCACAGATTACAGCTGCCCCCATAACCATTACAATGTCAACATTGGTATATCTATCTCCCTTTCCTGTAGAGTTGATGTGTACTGTAATTTGAATGAAACTCACTGTACCTGCTAGGGCTGCTGGACAGGATGGACGTTGATGGTGCTGATGACGTAGGTTTCTGATTGGAAGTCAGAACATCTGAGGGGTTTGTCTCCAGACCTTTCCTAAGAACAGGAGCCTTGCCTTCTTTCAGTATGATCCCAGGCCCGTCTCGCCCCAGTGTGAGTGATGGAGCCCAGACCTCCAGGGGAGGGGGACCAGGGTGAGCACTGGAGGGAGGCTGGCTACCCGAGGGCAGGGAGGTGGTCCTGGGCCGTGGTGGAGGGGAATCAGGCTGGGTCAGGAACCGCACTGACTTGGTGGGCTGAGGGATAAAACACACAGTGTTGACATTATGATACTGTAGTGGAATAGGAATACAGATGATTGATGCTGGATATAGCAGACAGTGGCAGTCAGCATGTGCTTGTCACAATAAAGATCATCTGAAATAGAAGTCAAAGTAGACATGAAGTCAGTCAACTATCCCTCCAAGCTACTTTTACATTTATTTTGTATATTTTTTTTATTTAATCTTTATTTAACTAGGCACGCCAGTTAAGAGCAAATTCTTATTTACAATGACGGCCTACCCTGGCCAAACCCAGACGACACTGGGCCAACTGTGCCCTGCCCTATGGGACTCCCAATCATGGCCAGTTGTGATACAGCCTGGAATCGAATCAGGGTGTCCATAGTGACGCCTCAAGTACTGAGATGCAGTGCCTTAGACCGTTGCGCCACTACTTAATAATACCTAGACGGCAGGTGTGTTACCTTCTCTGTGTTGTTCTTGAGGGCGTCTGGTCTCACTAGGATGGAGTTGATGGACTGCTGACCATTCGATGCTGCTTGCCTCGTCTCCAACACCTGCCTATCAAACGTCTCTCTGGGAGCAGTGTCCCTGTCCTTCATAAAACCACCACTAGAGGGCGAGGGTCCCTCAGACATCCAGGCCAGAGATCTGTTGTGATTGGGCAGCATGCTCATGTGTTGTTTCTTCCTGAGCAGAGCAGGGGAGTAGCCAGGGGCCTGGATGTGGCTAAAGTTCTGGCTGTGAGAATGGGACTGAGAATGGGGCTGAAGGCCTGATGTGGCACTGGTAGTGTGGGGGTAGTGGTTACAGCGCTGGGATGAGCTCTGACTGTGGGTCTGGGTCTGGGATTGAAGGGCTGAGCTAGAAGAGATGGTGGTGTGGGGGTAGTGGTTTCCCCGTTGAGATGAGCCTGAGGGGACATTAAAAAGACTTTTGAAATCACTCAAAATGGATCCTTGTCAAATCAAATCAATCTAATTTCCACTGCACTGTTCCTGGTTCCATATTGTGATTGTCAGACATATACAAACTAGAACAGAGAAGTCTTTACAGGTTTACTATCTCTGACTGTTAAATACTGCATAATGTTAGGATAATAACCAACCGTGGAGCCAAACCAACCATTGAAAATGGAACTTTGTAGTGTTACGAACTTCCGCCACTCTCACCTCTGTGTGAACGATGGAAGACTCTCCTCACTGTGTCCCATCCCTCCGAGCCCACCCCGTGCCGGGACTTTCTGGTGGCGCCGCCTGATGACGTCACAGGCTGCGTGGCCACGGAGGCAGACTGCTGCGGAACCCGTTGTCCAGTAGAGTAGGTCGTTTCATCGGAGTTGACCCTGTGGAGAGCTAGAACCACCGCTGGATTCTTGGAGGACGAGGAGGTTCTTCTCCCAGGGACTGTACCGGGGCCTGCCGTCACTGCCTTGGACTCCAACAGCCTGGCAGAGGTTCTGTGGCAGACAGGAAATAGATAGATATTGCTGTCAAAATCAATAAATGAGGTGTCCATGACACAAATGAAAGTCAAAAAGATGGAACCACTGTAGGAAAGTGGTCAATGATGACTCACACATCGTCTAACAGAAAGGCTGATCCTCCCAATGATTATATAAAACCACAACATTACAATCCCAATAACAATTGTCACTTGTTTCTCACGGTCCGCCTAATGAAACCGGTAGAAATAGCTCTCCCACTTACCTGAGGACAGGTGTGACGTAGTTGCCGGGCAGAATGCCCACTTTGCCCGTCCGTAGAGAGAGGCCTCTGAGCCAGCCCTCCTTAAACTTCCCATACACCCCCACCATCTCCCCTTTCCTCAGCTCCAGTTCCTCAGAGCGACAGGGCTTGTAGGAGTACAGAGCAGCACACCTGAAGAACAGATTACATGTTACCACAATCTCACATAGATGACAAATTCTATATCATCGCATGTGCTTCTACATCTGCAGTGGTTGCTGTTTGGGGGTTTTAGGCTGTGTTTCTGTACAACACGTTGTGACATCGGCTGATGTTACTCCAGTGTTACTCACAACGCTGATGGAGTTCCTAGGTGGCGGACTGCTTGGTGTCAGCGGAGGTTGTTACTACCATGTTACTACTGCATTACTCCTGAGTTACTATTACGTTACTACTACGTTACTCCAGTGTTTCTCTGCTGTGTAGAGCACAGGTTGGTGTCAGCGGAGGCAGTTACTCATATGTTACTACAAAGATATCACTATGTTACTACCATGTTACTCACACACTGATGGAGAGCTGCTGAGTGGAGGACTGTTTGGTGTCCGAGGAGACGGAGGCAGACTGGGGGTTGATCAGAGCCATGGTGATGGTGGGAGGAGCTTCACCACTACTCATCTTCCTCACGCCCTATAGACAGAGAGGAGGAGGAAGACCAGGATGTAAATACGTATAATGCCATAGAGTGTTCTTCCTCTCACCCTATACTGAGAGGAAGACCAAGATATGAAACAGTAAAGTCGGAAAAGATATCATGTAAACTGACCTGTTAAAGACGGAGTAAGAATAAGATATTCTCATGTTAAATGCGAAAGGACATTTAATGTGGTATCAATGAGAAATAAAGCAGACAAAGCAGGAATGCTAGAAAGAGATAATATGGGAGAGAAAGAAATAGGAAGATATATGGACTTAATCCTGTTTGATTTAAAATAAGGATATGAATTAAGCAAATATGGGAAATCCATTTGAATTCAATCACTCTGACAGCATCCTTAGAGCACTGGGCCAGTAACCAAAAGGTTGCTGGATTGAATCCCTGAGCTGACAAGGTAAACATCTGTTGTTCTGCCCCTGAGCAAGGAAGTTAACCCACTGTTCCCCGGACGCCGAAGACGTGGATGTGATGAGGGGGTTGGGTTAAATATGGAAGACACATTTGAGTTGAAGGCATTCAGATGTACAACTGCCTAGGTATCCCCCCTTTCCCTTTCTATTTAAGCAAACCATCCATACCTTTTCCCTTGGATGAAGTGGTCAGAAAGTGACTTTTTCAAAAGATTAAAAAATATATAAAAATACAGTCTGCTATGGCATCTTCTTCTTTGCATGCTTGAATCTCAATTATTAAAGTGAATGTCCTCCCTCCTCTCACCTTGATGACGTCCATGTTACCACTGCCTCCGCCTATAGATTCCTGGTCTAAACTGGACTCTGTCATAAAGAGGTTCATTTGTGGGAGAACGAGATCACAGATTAAATATGCAACACTAACAGAGAACAAAAGCATTAGGTGGACTTGCCGTTCCAAACCTAACATTTTAACACCTATCATTCCAAATGAATTTCCTGAAGCCCTGGTTGAACCCAGAGGCTTCTGTTCCTTGGCGTGCTATAGGAGAGTCAATCGTTTCTCCAATTAGATTACAATAATTATTATTTTCTGAATTGACTCTTTAAAAAAAGTGCATTATTATTTGGACCCATTATAGCATACTCAGTAAATGTGTGGAAAGCTACAGAGAAGCATATGATCTAGATCTTAATTCATACTCTCCAATATGGCGTAATAAAGAATTCTTAGCGTGTAAGCAACTATTTAGTTCAGATTCTCGGTCTAAAAAGGGTATTTATAATTTCAAAGACATACTCAGTTTCCAGGAAATACACCAGTGTGTTGTAATGTCCCAGGTTCATCATTTAGTCTTCACCTTCAACTCTGTCTATCTGTAACAGTATAACTTTAGTCCGTCCTCTTGCGCGAACCAGGGACCCTCTGCGCACATCTACAACAGTCACACACGAAGCATCATTACCCATCGCTCCACAAAAGCCGCGGGCCCTTGCAGAGCAAGGGGAACCACTACTTCAAGGTCTCAAAGCGAGTGATGTCACCGATTGAAACGCTATTAGCGTGCACCACCGCTAACTAGCTAGCCATTTCACATCGGTTACATATCCACGCCAGCCTATGGGGTCCCCTGGGGAGCAGAGCTAGCAGTACACCCATTGGTCAAACTTCTAACGGACAGACGCCACTCAAAAGGAGTTGTTTCTGACATCTACAGTCAGTTAATTCTAGCAGCACAAAAACCATGAATTCTATCCACTTTATTGGAAAAAGATTTTACACTTGCTGACAGACAAATAAATTGGGAGACGGTACGGAAAAAGATAGTTGGATCATCTACACTTAAACAAGACATCACATGGTATTAATCCATCACCATTATGTGAGTTCTGAGGACCTTGGTACTTTTTAGCATGTCCTGTGGAAATGCCCAGGGGTGGTTGAATTCTGGGGGAAAGTCAACGATGTAACGTCTGTACTTATAGATAAATAAATGCCATTATATCCAACCTGTTTGTAAGCTTTTAAATTATATCCATCTCAACCATTTATCTTTTCCAGTGATGACGACATGGCCGTCTCATGGTGTGGTACGCAAAATGGGTCAACTTTCAGCACCTTTACCTCTGGAATGTTTTGGCATTAAACGGTCCAACAAATATGTATGGAAGGTTTGGTTCAAATCACAAAAGGGGATTTACCCCATACTGTAGATACCAGGTGATGAAGTAGCAGGCTTGCAGCCCAAATGGTACCCTATTCCCTATATAGTGCACTACTTGTCAAAAGTAGTGCACTATATAGGGATCCATTTGGGCCTCGTACTCAGTGTTTGGTAAAAGCCACTGTAATTGTTATTTCATGATGGGAACAGCAAACAATGCTGATGCTCCTAGCCAGAAGAGCTCCTTTCTGCCCTCAACTAGTCTCTTCACTATAAATATAGATTCATCTCCTATGAAATGCAGTAATGAGGAACTCTGAACAAGACACAGTGTGCCTAGTCTGCCTACCGCGCTACAGAACGGACCTTTTAACTAGAAATCTCTACTTCACTAGAACTACAGAGCTGAACAGGTCTGTGAGTCAGTACTGATACAGGTTTAGTGTGGAGCTACTCTGAGGTGTGTCTGAGTCAGTATTGATGCAGGTTTAGTGAGGCTCTAGTCTGAGGTGTGTCTGTGAGTCAGTACTGACAACCTGAAGTGCGTCTCCCAACGGGTCAGACCACAGCCTTCAGGATAATGACCCTTCATTACATAACCAAGCCACTCAAAATAGACGGTGACTCATTTGCAGAGGCGTCGTATCTATGTGTGCATCACTCACGTTATGCTATTAACAACATTAATTGTATCTATGTGTTGGCATTACGGTGATACCGTACAACAATCAGGCATGGAACTATTTAATACATGGTGCTAGACAACATCACTAAAGCAGTAATGTTATCCTTCGGGTGTTTGAGGGGTAACACACACACACACACACACACACACACACACACACACACACACACACACACACACACACACACACACACACACACACACACACACACACACACACACACACACACACACACACACACACACACACACACACACACACACACACACACACACACAGTTCTGATCAAAAGTTGTGCCCTATGTAGGAAACAGGAAGTAATTTGGGACCTAACCCTGCTATACTTTAACTACAACTCAGCCACAGTCTCCTGCATGGCATGCACTTTGCAATGTAAAAAGCAATACTATGAGGCAGAAGTAACGTGACACCAAGTTAGCAACTCACGGCATGTCCTAGAGATATGCTGCTATTGTTTAAGAGGATTCTGGAAGGGTGAATGGTGACAGTTCATTACCGGGCGTTCCACCATCCAGGGAATTTGGTAGACAGCAGATAGAGCTATCTATTTAGGCTCTTCTTTAGAAACACTTGAAAAGGTTGACAATTTGTCAATGGATGCAAACAAATGGTACCCTATATAATCTCCACATAGTGCACTACTTTTGACCAGAACCCTATGCAGGCCCTTGTCAAAAGTAGTGTACCAAACAGGGAATAGGATGCCATTTGGGCTGCACTCAAATAATGCCTCATGGTTTCTGTCGTGGGAGAGATAGAGAACAGAATGTTGCCAGTTACAGCACCAGACTCTAGGAACTGGCTGTTCTAACCAGGATGTCAACAACATCACTTCAGACTCTATGAACTGGCTGTTCTAACCAGGATGTCAACAACATCACTTCAGACTCTAGGAACTGGCTGTTCTAACCAGGATGTCAACAACATCACTTCAGACTCTAGGAACTGGCTGTTCTGACCAGGATGTCAACAACATCACTTCAGACTCTAGGAACTGGCTGTTCTGACCAGGATGTCAACAACATCACTTCAGACTCTAGGAACTGGCTGTTCTAACCAGGATGTCAACAACATCACTTCAGACTCTAGGAACTGGCTGTTCTAACCAGGATGTCAACAACATCACTTCAGACTCTAGGAACTGGCTGTTCTAACCAGGATGTCAACAACATCACTTCAGACTCTAGGAACTGGCTGTTCTGACCAGGATGTCAACAACATCACTTCAGACTCTAGGAACTGGCTGTTCTAACCAGGATGTCAACAACATCACTTCAGACTCTAGGAACTGGCTGTTCTGACCAGGATGTCAACAACATCACTTCAGACTCTAGGAACTGGCTGTTCTGACCAGGATGTCAACAACATCACTTCAGACTCTAGGAACTGGCTGTTCTAACCAGGATGTCAACAACATCACTTCAGACTCTAGGAACTGGCTGTTCTAACCAGGATGTCAACAACATCACTTCAGACTCTAGGAACTGGCTGTTCTAACCAGGATGTCAACAACATCACTTCAGACTCTAGGAACTGGCTGTTCTGACCAGGATGTCAACAACATCACTTCAGACTCTAGGAACTGGCTGTTCTAACCAGGATGTCAACAACATCACTTCAGACTCTAGGAACTGGCTGTTCTGACCAGGATGTCAACAACATCACTTCAGACTCTAGGAACTGGCTGTTCTAACCAGGATGCCAACAACATCACTTCAGACTCAAAGCCTGTTGTTTCAAGTGCTGTGTTGTGCAGCATTCTAATAATAAGAGAGACACAGCGATAGACAGAGCGAGAAAGACAGAAATAGAGAAAGAAAGATCCAAGAAACAACGACCTGAGAGTAAAAATAATGTATTATCAATTGAGAAGTTCTCTGATAACCACTGCATTTTAAATATCTTATGATGTTTAGCTTTTTGGTTTGTTTTTCTTCCGAAGACAAAACTAGCAGTGAATCTCAGTACCGTATATTCTCATTCCTGTCCTCCTCCCATCCTGTTGTTGTGGTTATTTCTTAAACATCTCACTCCTACCTTCAACCTCACACTACCCTCCTCCTCCTCCTTCTAATCCCTACCCTCCTCCTCCTCCTCTCCTGTTGTAATGGTTTGTGGTTCACTTTATAGTCACTCTGTAAACACTACATTGTGGTGTTCCAGACCCAGGCTATTAGCATCACACCTCTAGAAACACAGTCTGGCAGGGTGTTCCAGACCCAGGCTATTAGCATCACACCTCTAGAAAACACAGTCTGGCAGGGTGTTCCAGACCCAGGCTATTAGCATCACACCTCTAGAAACACAGTCTGGCAGGGTGTTCCAGACCCAGGCTATTAGCATCACACCTCTAGAAACACAGCCTGGCAGGGTGTTCCAGACCCAGGCTATTAGCATCACACCTCTAGAAACACAGTCTGGCAGGGTGTTCCAGACCCAGGCTATTAGCATCACACCTCTAGAAAACACAGTCTGGAAGGGTGTTCCAGACCCAGGCTATTAGCATCACACCTCTAGAAAACACAGTCTGGCAGGGTGTTCCAGGCCCAGGCTATTAGCATCACACCTCTAGAAACACAGCCTGGCAGGGTGTTCCAGACCCAGGCTGTTAGCATCACACTTCTAGAAACACAGCCTAGCAGGGTGTTCCAGACCCAGGCTATTAGCATCACACCTCTAGAAACACAGCCTGGCAGGGTGTTCCAGACCCAGGTTATTAGCATCACACCTCTAGAAACACAGCCTGGCAGGGTGTTCCAGACCCAGGCTATTAGCATCACACCTCTAGAAACACAGCCTGGCAGGGTGTTCCAGACCCAGGCTATTAGCATCATACCTCTAGAAACACAGCCTGGCAGGGTGTTCCAGACCCAGGCTATTAGCATCACACCTCTAGAAACACAGTCTGGCAGGGTGTTCCAGACCCAGGCTATTAGCATCACACCTCTAGAAACACAGTCTGGCAGGGTGTTCCAGACCCAGGCTATTAGCATCACACCTCTAGAAACACAGCCTGGCAGGGTGTTCCAGACCCAGGCTATTAGCATCACACCTCTAGAAACACAGTCTGGCAGGGTGTTCCAGACCCAGGCTATTAGCATCACACCTCTAGAAACACAGCCTGGCAGGGTGTTCCAGACCCAGGCTATTAGCATCACACCTCTAGAAACACAGCCTGGCAGGGTGTTCTTACTGTCTCACCACTTGGTATAATCTCATACCATCTCCAGCAACACACAACAAGTCAACTGTTAGCAGCAGGTAACTTCTTAGCAACTGTTAAACTGTTAGTGACTGTTAGCACAGATCTGTTTGTTTGTACTTCATTAGCCAACTCATCCCAAACATCCCAATTCAGATCTGGCAAAGAAACAGGACAAATAAACTGTTCTCCACAGACAGCCTCATAGCATTGTTTATCCATGTTGACATGTTGATAATATTGACAGAACGTGGCTCTCTGATTATGAAGCCTGTACTGTATAACGTTAAATTAAAACTCTACAAATAAACAGCAATGTTAAAGATGGGTTTACTTCCTCTATATCCTCACCTCCTACTATCCCACCGTCCACATCCTGACATCACAACAAAGTGCTGAGATGGGAAGAAAACACACATACATTAACAACCTCCCTCTGTATAGCGGCGAGGGAGGGAGGGAGGGAGGGAGGGGGGAGGGAGGGAGGGAAGGCATGCAGGACCAGGCTTGTCTGCTATTATAGGCACAGCGATGTGAAGGACTGTTACCTGCTCAGTGAAGAGGAAGGAGCTCTCAGGGAGATAAAAGAGAGGGAGATGGGAGAGAAAGAGAGAGAGGGAAAGACAAAGACAGAAAGAGAGGGGGGGGGGAAATCGGGAACGAGAGAGAAATAGAGGGAGAGAACAGAAAGAGAGACAAGGGATTCTGTTATATAACTGACTCTACAGAGTGACTCACCATCATCATCATAAGCATGTGAGGGATCAACAGAGAGACAGAGGAGCACCCTGGACCTCCCTCCTCCATGTGAGGGATCAACAGAGAGACAGAGGAGCACCCTGGACCTCCCTCCTCCATGTGAGGGATCAACAGAGAGACAGAGGAGCACCCTGGACCTCCCTCCTCCATGTGAGGGATCAACAGAGAGACAGAGGAGCACCCTGGACCTCCCTCCTCCATGTGAGGGATCAACAGAGAGACAGAGGAGCACCCTGGACCTCCCTCCTCCATGTGAGGGATCAACAGAGAGACAGAGGAGCACTCTGGACCTCCCTCCTCCTCTCCTTTCTACCTCCTCCTCCTCCTCCTCCTCCTCCTCTTTATCCCTGCGTGAGAGCATGAGTCTACATCTGCACTTTCAACATGATTCTGTCCCTCCCTGACATGTATAATTGCAGGGTAGAACAATGACATTTCTATTTAATCAAACTAATAATCTTAAAGGGGTAAGTCAGCTGGCAACAGTCAGTGAGAAGTAGGTTACAAGGTTCTGCGGTGTGACCATTTTACTCACATATAAATATTTTGCTGTGCGACCTGGAATTGTTATTAAGGAGCACAGAAGAATGAAGGATTCTAGCTTTAATACCACCTAAAATATGTTTTCATTGTGCTCCTGAATCGCTTTGTGTGTTTTGCCTACGTGTTTTAACTTAGCCACACACGTGCTCCTTTTTAAAAAAAGCTCAGTGTAGAACCTGAGGTTTGAAATGAAATCAGAGGTGTTTTTGTGTCGGTAAGGCTGACACAGCGCTAGCGTCAGAATAACCTGATTTGAAATGACTATGACTACACAGCATAGCGTAGTTGTACAGTATCACTTAGGGTTAAAGGTATAGAATGAATGTCTTTATCTGGGACCAGGCACAACATAACCCACGGTAGGTACGGCACCGGAGTCAGCACAGGTGCATGGCTAATGCTGCAGCAGCAGTCCAGATGATGTTTGTGGTACATTAAGTAAGTTCAAGGTTGTCGTTACCTCCATCTCGTCTCAGATACACCTTATTGAGCACCCTTCCTGTCTGTGGCTCCATACCAAATTGCAACCTACATAGTGCACTACTTTTGACCAGAGCCCTGGTCTATATATGGAATTGTGTCCCATTTTGGATGCAGGTATATTCTATCTCCTGGGCCAGGCCAGACCACAGCAGGAGCATGCTATGTCCTTTCGGATTGCTACTCATCAGCTTCAGGGAAGATGGTCTCATACCAACCTCTCTGACTGGAATCTGGGCTTCCTTACTTTCCTATAGACTCCCCCTCATCTTTCACTACCTCCACCCATCTCTCCTTCACTACCTCCACCCACCTCCCCTTCACTACCTCCACCCACCTCTCCTCACTACCTCCACCCACCTCTCCTTCACTACCTCCACCCACCTCTCCTTCATTACCTCCACCCACCTCCCCTTCACTACCTCCACCCACCTCTCCTTCACTACCTCCACCCACCTCCCCTTCACTACCTCCACCCACCTCTCCTTCACTACCTCCACCCACCCACCTCCCCTTCACTACCTCCACCCACCTCCCCTTCACTACCTCCACCCACCCATCTCCCCTTCACTACCTCCACCCACCTCCCCTTCACTACCTCCACCCACCCATCTCCCCTTCACTACCTCCACCCACCCACCTCCCCTTCACTACCTCCACCCACCTCCCCTTCACTACCTCCACCCACCTCTCCTTCACTACCTCCACCCACCTCTCCTTCACTACCTCCACCCACCTCTCCTTCACTACCTCCACCCACCTCTCCTTCACTACCTCCACCCACCTCCCCTTCACTACCTCCACCCACCTCTCCTCCACTACCTCCACCCACCTCTCCTCCACTACCTCCTCCCACCTCTCCTTCACTACCTCCACCCACCTCTCCTTCACTACCTCCCCTTCACTACCTCCACCCACCTCCCCTTCACTACCTCCACCCACCTCCCCTTCACTACCTCCACCCACCCATCTTCCCTTCACTACCTCCACCCACCCACCTCTCCTTCACTACCTCCACCCACCTCTCCTTCACTACCTCCACCCACCTCTCCTTCACTACCTCCACCCACCTCTCCTTCACTACCTCCACCCACCTCCCCTTCACTACCTCCACCCACCTTCCCTTCACTACCTCCACCCACCTCTCCTTCACTACCTCCACCCATCTTCCCTTCACTACCTCCACCCACCTTCCCTTCACTACCTCCACCCACCTCTCCTTCACTACCTCCACCCACCTCTCCTTCACTACCTCCACCCACCTCCCCTTCACTACCTCCACCCACCTCCCCTTCACTACCTCCACCCACCTCCCCTTCACTACCTCCACCCACCTCCCCTTCACTACCTCCACCCACCTCCCCTTCACTACCTCCACCCACCTCCCCTTCACTACCTCCACCCACCTCCCCTTCACTACCTCCACCCACCCCCCCTTCACTACCTCCACCCACCCCCCCTTCACTACCTCCACCCACCCCCCCTTCACTACCTCCACCCACCCCCCCTTCACTACCTCCACCCACCCCCCCTTCACTACCTCCACCCACCCCCCCTTCACTACCTCCCCCCACCCCCCCTTCACTACCTCCACCCACCCCCCCTTCACTACCTCCACCCACCCCCCCTTCACTACCTCCACCCACCTCCCCTTCACTCACCTCCCCTTCACTACCTCCACCCACCTCCCCTTCACTACCTCCACCCACCTCCCCTTCACTACCTCCACCCACCTCCCCTTCACTACCTCCACCCACCTCCCCTTCACTACCTCCACCCACCTCCCCTTCACTACCTCCACCCACCTCCCCTTCACTACCTCCACCCACCTCCCCTTCACTACCTCCACCCACCTCCCCTTCACTACCTCCACCCACCCCCCCTTCACTACCTCCACCCACCCCCCCTTCACTACCTCCACCCACCTCCCCTTCACTCACCTCCCCTTCACTACCTCCACCCACCTCCCCTTCACTACCTCCACCCACCTCCCCTTCACTACCTCCACCCACCTCCCCTTCACTACCTCCACCCACCTCCCCTTCACTACCTCCACCCACCTCCCCTTCACTACCTCCACCCACCTCCCCTTCACTACCTCCACCCACCTCCCCTTCACTACCTCCACCCACCTCCCCTTCACTACCTCCACCCACCTCCCCTTCACTACCTCCACCCACCTCCCCTTCACTACCTCCACCCACCTCCCCTTCACTACCTCCACCCACCTCCCCTTCACTACCTCCACCCACCTCCCCTTCACTACCTCCACCCACCTCCCCTTCACTACCTCCACCCACCTCCCCTTCACTACCTCCACCCACCTCCCCTTCACTACCTCCACCCACCTCTCCTTCACTACCTCCACCCACCTCTCCTTCACTACCTCCACCCACCTCTCCTTCACTACCTCCACCCACCTCTCCTTCACTACCTCCACCCACCTCTCCTTCACTACCTCCACCCACCTCTCCTTCACTACCTCCACCCACCTCTCCTTCACTACCTCCACCCACCTCTCCTTCACTACCTCCACCCACCTCTCCTTCACTACCTCCACCCACCTCTCCTTCACTACCTCCACCCACCTCCCCTTCACTACCTCCACCCACCTCCCCTTCACTACCTCCACCCACCTCCCCTTCACTACCTCCACCCACCTCCCCTTCACTACCTCCACCCACCTCTCCTTCACTACCTCCACCCACCTCCCCTTCACTACCTCCACCCACCTCTCCTTCACTACCTCCACCCACCTCTCCTTCACTACCTCCACCCACCTCCCCTCCACCCACCTCCCCTTCACTACCTCCACCCACCTCCCCTTCACTACCTCCACCCACCCACCTCCCCTTCACTACCTCCACCCACCCACCTCCCCTTCACTACCTCCACCCACCCACCTCCCCTTCACTACCTCCACCCACCCACCTCCCCTCCACTACCTCCACCCACCTCTCCTTCACTACCTCCACCCACCACTCCTTCACTACCTCCACCCACCTCTCCTTCACTACCTCCACCCACCTCTCCTTCACTACCTCCACCCACCTCTCCTTCACTACCTCCACCCACCTCTCCTTCACTACCTCCACCCACCTCTCCTTCACTACCTCCACCCACCTCTCCTTCACTACCTCCACCCACCTCTCCTTCACTACCCCCACCCACCTCTCCTTCACTACCTCCACCCACCTCTCCTTCACTACCTCCACCCACCTCTCCTTCACTACCTCCACCCACCTCTCCTTCACTACCTCCACCCACCTCTCCTTCACTACCTCCACCCACCTCCCCTTCACTACCTCCACCCACCTCCCTCCACCCACCTCCCCTACCTCCACCCACCTCTCCTTCACTACCTCCACCCACCCACCTCCCCTTCACTACCTCCACCCACCTCTCCTTCACTACCTCCACCCACCTCTCCTTCACTACCTCCACCCACCTCTCCTTCACTACCTCCACCCACCTCTCCTTCACTACCTCCACCCACCTCTCCTTCACTACCTCCACCCACCTCTCCTTCACTACCTCCACCCACCTCTCCTTCACTACCTCCACCCACCTCTCCTTCACTACCTCCACCCACCTCTCCTTCACTACCTCCACCCACCTCTCCTTCACTACCTCCACCCACCTCTCCTTCACTACCTCCACCCACCTCTCCTTCACTACCTCCACCCACCTCTCCTTCACTACCTCCACCCACCTCCCCTTCACTACCTCCACCCACCTCTCCTTCACTACCTCCACCCACCTCCCCTTCACTACCTCCACCCACCTCCCCTTCACTACCTCCACCCACCTCCCTCCACCCACCTCCCCTACCTCCACCCACCTCCACCCACCTCCCCTTCACTACCTCCACCCACCCACCTCCCCTTCACTACCTCCACCCACCTCTCCTTCACTACCTCCACCCACCTCTCCTTCACTACCTCCACCCACCTCTCCTTCACTACCTCCACCCACCTCTCCTTCACTCCCTCCACCCACCTCTCCTTCACTCCCTCTATTGTTCACTACCTCCATCTGTAATAATGCTTCCCCTCCCTCTGGTTCATTCCTAAAACACATAGTCATAATGGTTCCATCCCCTAAGGTGTAGGGTGCCATTTAGGATGCAGCCCTTGACTCTCGTCTGACTCAATTATCCTTTTTAAAAACAGCCTGTGTTAAATGAACTAGTTATGGTGAAAAACAGCCTGTGTTAAATGAACTAGTTATTGTGAAAACAGCCTGTGTTAAATGAACTAGTTATTGTGAAAACAGCCTGTGTTAATGGACTAGTTATGGTTGTAACGGCAGTCTAGCTCTTCCTCCTCCTCGGACGAGGAGAGGCGAGAAGGATCAGAGGACCAATGTGCAGCGTGGTAATTAGACATAATGAATTTAATCAAACAAAACAAGACACTATACAAACTGACAAAACACACTAACCGTCACAGTCCCGTGTAGCACCAACACTGACACAGCAACAATCACCCACAAACAAACAGTGAGAACAGCCTACCTTAATATGGTTCTCATTCGGAGGAAACGTCAAACACCTGCCTCTAATTGAGAACCATATCAGGCAACACATTTAACCCAACATAGAAACAGACAAACTAGACACACAACATAGAATTCCCACCCAGCTCACGTCCTGACCAACACTAAACAAGCAAAACACATACGAACTCTGGTCAGGACGTTAAAATGGTGAAAAACAGGCTGTGTTAAATGAACTAGTTATTGTGAAAACAGCCTGTGTTATAGGACTAGTTATTGTGAAAACAGCCTGTGTTATAGGACTAGTTATGGTGAAAACAACCTGTGTTAAAGGACTAGTTATTGTGAAAACAGCCTGTGTTAAAGGACTAGTTATGGTGAAAACAACCTGTGTTAAAGGACTAGTTATGGTGAAAACAACCTGTGTTAAAGGACTAGTTATTGTGAAAAACAGCCTGTGTTAAAGGACTAGTTATTGTGAAAACAACCTGTGTTAAAGGACTAGTTATGGTGAAAACAACCTGTGTTAAAGGACTAGTTATGGTGAAAAACAGCCTGTGTTAAAGGACTAGTTATTGTGAAAACAACCTGTGTTATAGGACTAGTTATTGTGAAAAACAGCCTGTGTTATAGGACTAGTTATGGTGAAAACAACCTGTGTTATAGGACTAGTTATGGTGAAAAACAGCCTGTGTTATAGGACTAGTTATGGTGAAAAACAGCCTGTGTTAAAGGACTAGTTATTGTGAAAACAACCTGTGTTATAGGACTAGTTATTGTGAAAAACAGCCTGTGTTAAAGGACTAGTTATGGTGAAAACAACCTGTGTTAAAGGACTAGTTATGGTGAAAACAACCTGTGTTAAAGGACTAGTTATGGTGAAAAACAGCCTGTGTTATAGGACTAGTTATTGTGAAAACAGCCTGTGTTATAGGACTAGTTATTGTGAAAACAGCCTGTGTTAAAGGACTAGTTCTCTCTCTAACCCTGGCATTCCACAGAGATCTTGAGACAACAGCAATAGAGAGACAGTTGATGGGGGAATTCCAAGGAAGAAGATTATAACAAAAAGAAGCAGATGTAGGAAGCACAAAGTCAACACTAAGACACTGAGCCACAGAGTAAATGGCTTGAAGCTTTATCCAAAGCCTCTACGCTGCCCTGAACACAAACACACCTGAGGACTCACCTGTTGTGACAGGTGTCTGCCAGTTCTCTCTGAGTTTCTCTTTACGCGCTGTGAGGTCACACCTGAGCGTTGAGAGGAGCTGTGGTTGGGAGGGGGGGCGGAGGATTGGGACAGCTGGTGAACCTGATGGTTCAGGCTGTTGAGGGCACTGACGCTGGGTGGCTGCCCCCGCCCCTGGGTCGGCTGGTACACACTGTTGATGTTAGCAGGTTGTTGTGCCTGGGTTGATAGGTACAGACCGTTGATATTCGAAGGTTGTGTCTGGTTGGACTGGTACAGGGTGCTGCTGTTAGCTTGTTGCTGTTTCCCCTGGGTGGTGGTGGGGGGGTTGAGAGCAGAAATATTGGCGGTCCTCGTGGGGCTCTGGGTCGCCCCGAAGCAGGTTGCCCGGTCGGGGTTTGTTGAGTCACCGGTCCCGCTGTTGCTAAATCCACTCTCACTCCCGATCCCTGGGCGAGATTCAGCCGAGGAGTCACTCCCCTTCCAGGTCTTTCCCTCCAGAAGCTTGGCTGCTGCCTCTGTAAATGGCTGGGAGAGAAGAAACACATTAGAGGATCAGAGTGAGAGAACAGAGGAGAGAGAGAGACAGAGAGAGAAAGAGACAGAGAGACCGAGAGAGAAAGAGAGAGAGAGACAGAGAGACAGAGAGACCGAGAGAGAGAGAGAGAGAGAGAGAGAGAGAGAGAGAGAGAGAGAGAGAGAGAGAGAGAGAGAGAGAGCATAAATAGAGAACCCACTCACTCCTAATCTCCCAGTGAAAATAAAAGTGTTGATCACAAACAGAGAGGAAATTTTTCTTCCTCCCTCCTCCTTCTCCCTCTCTCAGCCTCTTTACCTGCCATCCCATGGATCCTCGCTGTGGTCTTCTCTGATCTGTGACGCAGCTGTTTTAAAGAGGCCTGTACTCTCATTCCACTGTGGTCTTCTCTGATCTGTGACGCAGCTGTTTTAAAGAGGCCTGTACTCTCTCACTCCCCAGCTCTCATCCTGCACTTGTTGGCTAGGGTCTAGGCTCTCTAGGCTCTCTAGGCAGTCATGCAGGCAGGCAGAAAAGCACCAGTTGAGAAATGCAGTCAGTCGTGACTGGTGTTAAGAGGAGCAGGAGGCAGAGTGGAGCAGAGCGATGCTGCTAAACAGGCAGAGCAGACGGGCAGGAAGGGAGGAAGGAAGGGAAGGAGGCAGGTAAACAGACAGAGAGGCAGGAAGACAGGCAGGCAGTGCTAATGCTCTCACTCCCTACAGTGATGTGCTGTTATACCATCCAAGCACAGAAAGCATTACTGTGTCCTTACGCTTCACTGCCTGACACTGGAGTATAGGAGAGGACGCAGGCTCAGAGAGACAGAGAGGAGAGAAAGAGGAAGAGGATAAAAGAAGGGTAGAGAGAAGGAGAGAACATAACAGGAAAACAGAGGGATGAATATGAAAGTCAAAAAGTGCAAAGAAGAGTGGAAGGTTAGAGAGGAGAAGACAGAAGAGAGGAAGGTTAGAGAGGAGAAGACAGAAGAGTGGAAGGTCAGAGAGGAGAGGAGAAGACAGAAGAGTGGAAGGTCAAAGAGGAGAAGACAGAAGAGTGGAAGGTCAGAGAGGAGAAGACAGAAGAGTGGAAGGTCAAAGAGGAGAAGACAGAAGAGTGGAAGGTCAGAGAGGAGAAGACAGAAGAGTGGAAGGTCAGAGAGGAGAGGAGAAGACAGAAGAGTGGTAGACAGGATAGGAGGAGACAGAAGAGTGGAAGGTCAGAGAGGATAAGACAGAAGAGTGGAAGGTCAGAGAGGAGAAGACAGAAGAGTGGAAGGTCAGAGAGGAGAAGACAGAAGAGTGGAAGGTCAGAGAGGAGAAGACAGAAGAGTGGTAGACAGGAGAGGAGGAGACAGAAGAGTGGTAGACAGGAGAGGAGAAGACAGAAGAGTGGTAGACAGGAGAGGAGAAGACAGAAGAGTAGAAGGTCAGAGAGGAGAGGAGAAGACAGAAGAGTGGTAGACAGGAGAGGAGAAGACAGAAGAGTGGTAGATAGGAGAGGAGAAGACAGAAGAGTGGTAGATAGGAGAGGAGAAGACAGAAGAGTGGTAGATAGGAGAGGAGAAGACAGAAGAGTGGTAGATAGGAGAGGAGAAGACAGAAGAGTGGTAGATAGGAGAGGAGAAGACAGAAGAGTGGAAGGTCAGAGAGGAGAAGACAGAAGAGTGGTAGACAGGAGAGGGGAAGACAGAAGAGTGGTAGACAGGAGAGGAGAAGACAGAAGAGTGGAAGGTCAGAGAGGAGAAGACAGAAGAGTGGAAGGTCAGAGAGGAGAAGACAGAAGAGTGGAAGGTTAGAGAGGAGAAGACAGAAGAGTGGAAGGTCAGAGAGGAGAAGACAGAAGAGTGGTAGACAGGAGAGGAGGAGACAGAAGAGTGGTAGACAGGAGAGGAGAAGACAGAAGAGTGGAAGGTCAGAGAGGAGAAGACAGAAGAGTGGTAGACAGGAGAGGAGGAGACAGAAGAGTGGTAGACAGGAGAGGAGGAGACAGAAGAGTGGTAGACAGGAGAGGAGAAGACAGAAGAGTGGAAGGTCAGAGAGGAGAAGACAAGAGTGGAAGGTCAGAGAGGAGAGGAGAAGACAGAAGAGTGGTAGACAGGAGAGGAGAAGACAGAAGAGTGGAAGGTCAGAGAGGAGAAGACAGAAGAGTGGAAGGTCAGAGAGGAGAAGACAGAAGAGTGGAAGGTCAGAGAGGAGAAGACAGAAGAGTGGTAGACAGGAGAGGGGAAGACAGAAGAGTGGTAGACAGGAGAGGGGAAGACAGAAGAGTGGAAGGTCAGAGAGGAGAAGACAGAAGAGTGGAAGGTCAGAGAGGAGAAGACAGAAGAGTGGAAGGTTAGAGAGGAGAAGACAGAAGAGTGGTAGACAGGAGAGGAGGAGACAGAAGAGTGGTAGACAGGAGAGGAGAAGACAGAAGAGTGGTAGACAGGAGAGGAGAAGACAGAAGAGTAGAAGGTCAGAGAGGAGAGGAGAAGACAGAAGAGTGGTAGACAGGAGAGGAGAAGACAGAAGAGTGGTAGATAGGAGAGGAGAAGACAGAAGAGTGGTAGATAGGAGAGGAGAAGACAGAAGAGTGGTAGATAGGAGAGGAGAAGACAGAAGAGTGGTAGATAGGAGAGGAGAAGACAGAAGAGTGGTAGATAGGAGAGGAGAAGACAGAAGAGTGGAAGGTCAGAGAGGAGAAGACAGAAGAGTGGTAGACAGGAGAGGGGAAGACAGAAGAGTGGTAGACAGGAGAGGAGAAGACAGAAGAGTGGAAGGTCAGAGAGGAGAAGACAGAAGAGTGGAAGGTCAGAGAGGAGAAGACAGAAGAGTGGAAGGTCAGAGAGGAGAAGACAGAAGAGTGGAAGGTCAGAGAGGAGAAGACAGAAGAGTGGTAGACAGGAGAGGAGGAGACAGAAGAGTGGTAGACAGGAGAGGAGAAGACAGAAGAGTGGAAGGTCAGAGAGGAGAAGACAGAAGAGTGGTAGACAGGAGAGGAGGAGACAGAAGAGTGGTAGACAGGAGAGGAGGAGACAGAAGAGTGGTAGACAGGAGAGGAGAAGACAGAAGAGTGGAAGGTCAGAGAGGAGAAGACAAGAGTGGAAGGTCAGAGAGGAGAGGAGAAGACAGAAGAGTGGTAGACAGGAGAGGAGAAGACAGAAGAGTGGAAGGTCAGAGAGGAGAAGACAGAAGAGTGGAAGGTCAGAGAGGAGAAGACAGAAGAGTGGAAGGTCAGAGAGGAGAAGACAGAAGAGTGGTAGACAGGAGAGGGGAAGACAGAAGAGTGGTAGACAGGAGAGGAGAAGACAGAAGAGTGGAAGGTCAGAGAGGAGAAGACAGAAGAGTGGAAGGTCAGAGAGGAGAAGACAGAAGAGTGGAAGGTTAGAGAGGAGAAGACAGAAGAGTGGAAGGTCAGAGAGGAGAAGACAGAAGAGTGGTAGACAGGAGAGGAGGAGACAGAAGAGTGGTAGACAGGAGAGGAGAAGACAGAAGAGTGGAAGGTCAGAGAGGAGAAGACAGAAGAGTGGTAGACAGGAGAGGAGGAGACAGAAGAGTGGTAGACAGGAGAGGAGAAGACAGAAGAGTGGAAGGTCAGAGAGGAGAAGACAGAAGAGTGGTAGACAGGAGAGGAGGAGACAGAAGAGTGGTAGACAGGAGAGGAGGAGACAGAAGAGTGGTAGACAGGAGAGGAGAAGACAGAAGAGTGGAAGGTCAGAGAGGAGAAGACAAGAGTGGAAGGTCAGAGAGGAGAGGAGAAGACAGAAGAGTGGTAGACAGGAGAGGAGAAGACAGAAGAGTGGAAGGTCAGAGAGGAGAAGACAGAAGAGTGGAAGGTCAGAGAGGAGAAGACAGAAGAGTGGAAGGTCAGAGAGGAGAAGACAGAAGAGTGGTAGACAGGAGAGGAGAAGACAGAAGAGTGGTAGACAGGAGAGGAGGAGACAGAAGAGTGGTAGACATGAGAGGAGGAGACAGAAGAGTGGTAGACAGGAGAGGAGGAGACAGAAGAGTGGTAGACAGGAGAGGAGGAGACAGAAGAGTGGTAGACAGGAGAGGAGGAGACAGAAGAGTGGTAGACAGGAGAGGAGGAGACAGAAGAGTGGTAGACAGGAGAGGAGGAGACAGAAGAGTGGTAGACAGGAGAGGAGGAGACAGAAGAGTGGTAGACAGGAGAGGAGGAGACAGAAGAGTGGTAGACAGGAGAGGAGGAGACAGAAGAGTGGTAGACAGGAGAGGAGGAGACAGAAGAGTGGTAGACAGGAGAGGAGGAGACAGAAGAGTGGTAGACAGGAGAGGAGGAGACAGAAGAGTGGTAGACAGGAGAGGAGGAGACAGAAGAGTGGTAGACAGGAGAGGAGGAGACAGAAGAGTGGTAGACAGGAGAGGAGGAGACAGAAGAGTGGTAGACAGGAGAGGAGGAGACAGAAGAGTGGAAGGTCAGAGAGGAGAGGAGAAGACAGAAGAGTGGTAGACAGGAGAGGAGAAGACAGAAGAGTGGAAGGTCAGAGAGGAGAAGACAGAAGAGTGGAAGGTCAGAGAGGAGAAGACAGAAGAGTGGAAGGTCAGAGAGGAGAGGAGAAGACAGAAGAGTGGAAGGTCAGAGAGGAGAAGACAGAAGAGTGGTAGACAGGATAGGAGGAGACAGAAGAGTGGAAGGTCAGAGAGGAGAAGACAGAAGAGTGGAAGGTTAGAGAGGAGGAGACAGAAGAGTGGTAGACAGGAGAGGAGGAGACAGAAGAGTGGAAGGTCAGAGAGGAGAGGAGAAGACAGAAGAGTGGTAGACAGGAGAGGAGAAGACAGAAGAGTGGAAGGTCAGAGAGGAGAAGACAGAAGAGTGGAAGGTCAGAGAGGAGAAGACAGAAGAGTGGAAGGTCAGAGAGGAGAGGAGAAGACAGAAGAGTGGAAGGTCAGAGAGGAGAAGACAGAAGAGTGGTAGACAGGATAGGAGGAGACAGAAGAGTGGAAGGTCAGAGAGGAGAAGACAGAAGAGTGGAAGGTTAGAGAGGAGAAGACAGAAGAGTGGAAGGTCAGAGAGGAGGAGACAGAAGAGTGGTAGACAGGAGAGGAGGAGACAGAAGAGTGGTAGACAGGAGAGGAGAAGACAAGAGTGGAAGGTCAGAGAGGAGAGGAGAAGACAGAAGAGTGGTAGACAGGAGAGGAGAAGACAGAAGAGTGGAAGGTCAGAGAGGAGAAGACAGAAGAGTGGAAGGTCAGAGAGGAGAAGACAGAAGAGTGGAAGGTCAGAGAGGAGAAGACAGAAGAGTGGAAGGTCAGAGAGGAGAGGAGAAGACAGAAGAGTGGTAGACAGGATAGGAGGAGACAGAAGAGTGGAAGGTCAGAGAGGAGAAGACAGAAGAGTGGAAGGTCAGAGAGGAGAAGACAGAAGAGTGGAAGGTCAGAGAGGAGAAGACAGAAGAGTGGAAGGTCAGAGAGGAGAAGACAGAAGAGTGGAAGGTCAGAGAGGAGAAGACAGAAGAGTGGTAGACAGGATAGGAGGAGACAGAAGAGTGGAAGGTCAGAGAGGAGGAGACAGAAGAGTGGAAGGTCAGAGAGGAGAAGACAGAAGAGTGGAAGGTCAGAGAGGAGAAGACAGAAGAGTGGTAGACAGGAGAGGAGGAGACAGAAGAATGGTAGACAGGAGAGGAGGAGACAGAAGAGTGGTAGACAGGAGAGGAGAAGACAGAAGAGTAGAAGGTCAGAGAGGAGAGGAGAAGACAGAAGAGTGGTAGACAGGAGAGGAGAAGACAGAAGAGTGGTAGACAGGAGAGGAGAAGACAGAAGAGTGGAAGGTCAGAGAGGAGAAGACAGAAGAGTGGAAGGTCAGAGAGGAGAAGACAGAAGAGTGGTAGACAGGAGAGGAGAAGACAGAAGAGTGGTAGATAGGAGAGGAGAAGACAGAAGAGTGGTAGATAGGAGAGGAGAAGACAGAAGAGTGGTAGATAGGAGAGGAGAAGACAGAAGAGTGGAAGGTCAGAGAGGAGAAGACAGAAGAGTGGTAGACAGGAGAGGGGAAGACAGAAGAGTGGTAGACAGGAGAGGAGAAGACAGAAGAGTGGTAGACAGGAGAGGAGAAGACAGAAGAGTGGTAGACAGGAGAGGAGAAGACAGAAGAGTGGAAGGACAGAGAGGAGAAGACAGAAGAGTGGAAGGTCAGAGAGGAGAAGACAGAAGAGTGGAAGGTCAGAGAGGAGGAGACAGAAGAGTGGTAGACAGGAGAGGAGAAGACAGAAGAGTGGAAGGTCAGAGAGGAGAAGACAGAAGAGTGGAAGGTTAGAGAGGAGAAGACAGAAGAGTGGTAGACAGGAGAGGAGGAGACAGAAGAGTGGTAGACAGGAGAGGAGAAGACAAGAGTGGAAGGTCAGAGAGGAGAGGAGAAGACAGAAGAGTGGAAGGTCAGAGAGGAGAAGACAGAAGAGTGGAAGGTCAGAGAGGAGAGGACAGAAGAGTGGAAGGTTAGAGAGGAGAAGACAAGAGTGGAAGGTCAGAGAGGAGAGGAGAAGACAGAAGAGTGGTAGACAGGAGAGGAGAAGACAGAAGAGTGGAAGGTCAGAGAGGAGAAGACAGAAGAGTGGAAGGTCAGAGAGGAGAAGACAGAAGAGTGGAAGGTCAGAGAGGAGAAGACAGAAGAGTGGTAGACAGGAGAGGAGAAGACAGAAGAGTGGTAGACAGGAGAGGAGGAGACAGAAGAGTGGTAGACAGGAGAGGAGGAGACAGAAGAGTGGTAGACAGGAGAGGAGGAGACAGAAGAGTGGTAGACAGGAGAGGAGGAGACAGAAGAGTGGTAGACAGGAGAGGAGGAGACAGAAGAGTGGTAGACAGGAGAGGAGGAGACAGAAGAGTGGTAGACAGGAGAGGAGGAGACAGAAGAGTGGTAGACAGGAGAGGAGGAGACAGAAGAGTGGTAGACAGGAGAGGAGGAGACAGAAGAGTGGTAGACAGGAGAGGTGGAGACAGAAGAGTGGTAGACAGGAGAGGTGGAGACAGAAGAGTGGTAGACAGGAGAGGAGGAGACAGAAGAGTGGTAGACAGGAGAGGAGGAGACAGAAGAGTGGTAGACAGGAGGAGGAGACAGAAGAGTGGTAGACAGGAGAGGAGGAGACAGAAGAGTGGTAGACAGGAGAGGAGGAGACAGAAGAGTGGTAGACAGGAGAGGAGAAGACAGAAGAGTGGAAGGTCAGAGAGGAGAGGAGAAGACAGAAGAGTGGAAGGTCAGAGAGGAGAGGAGAAGACAGAAGAGTGGTAGACAGGAGAGGAGAAGACAGAAGAGTGGTAGACATGAGAGGAGAAGACAGAAGAGTGGTAGACATGAGAGGAGAAGACAGAAGAGTGGTAGACAGGAGAGGAGAAGACAGAAGAGTGGTAGACAGGAGAGGAGAAGACAGAAGAGTGGTAGACAGGAGAGGAGAAGACAGAAGAGGGGTAGACAGGAGAGGAGGAGACAGAAGAGTGGTAGACAGGAGAGGAGGAGACAGAAGAGTGGTAGACAGGAGAGGAGGAGACAGAAGAGTGGTAGACAGGAGAGGAGGAGACAGAAGAGTGGTAGACAGGAGAGGAGGAGACAGAAGAGTGGTAGACAGGAGAGGAGGAGACAGAAGAGTGGTAGACAGGAGAGGAGGAGACAGAAGAGTGGTAGACAGGAGAGGAGGAGACAGAAGAGTGGTAGACAGGAGAGGAGAAGACAAGAGTGGTAGACAGGAGAGGAGAAGACAGAAGAGTGGTAGACAGGAGAGGAGAAGACAGAAGAGTGGTAGACAGGAGAGGAGAAGACAGAAGAGTGGTAGACAGGAGAGGAGAAGACAGAAGAGTGGTAGACAGGAGAGGAGAAGACAGAAGAGTGGTAGACATGAGAGGAGAAGACAGAAGAGTGGTAGACAGGAGAGGAGAAGACAGAAGAGTGGAAGGTCAGATAGGAGAAGACAGAAGAGTGGAAGGTCAGAGAGGAGAAGACAGAAGAGTGGAAGGTCAGAGAGGAGAAGACAGAAGAGTGGAAGGTCAGAGAGGAGAAGACAGAAGAGTGGAAGGTCAGAGAGGAGAAGACAGAAGAGTGGTAGACAGGAGAGGAGGAGACAGAAGCGTGGTAGACAGGAGAGGAGGAGACAGAAGAGTGGTAGACAGGAGAGGAGGAGACAGAAGAGTGGTAGACAGGAGAGGAGGAGACAGAAGAGTGGTAGACAGGAGAGGAGGAGACAGAAGAGTGGTAGACAGGAGAGGAGGAGACAGAAGAGTGGTAGACAGGAGAGGAGGAGACAGAAGAGTGGTAGACAGGAGAGGAGGAGACAGAAGAGTGGTAGACAGGAGAGGAGGAGACAGAAGAGTGGTAGACAGGAGAGGAGGAGACAGAAGAGTGGTAGACAGGAGAGGAGGAGACAGAAGAGTGGTAGACAGGAGAGGAGGAGACAGAAGAGTGGTAGACAGGAGAGGAGGAGACAGAAGAGTGGTAGACAGGAGAGGTGGAGACAGAAGAGTGGTAGACAGGAGAGGTGGAGACAGAAGAGTGGTAGACAGGAGAGGAGGAGACAGAAGAGTGGTAGACAGGAGAGGAGGAGACAGAAGAGTGGTAGACAGGAGAGGAGGAGACAGAAGAGTGGTAGACAGGAGAGGAGGAGACAGAAGAGTGGTAGACAGGAGAGGAGGAGACAGAAGAGTGGTAGACAGGAGAGGAGGAGACAGAAGAGTGGTAGACAGGAGAGGAGGAGACAGAAGAGTGGTAGACAGGAGAGGAGGAGACAGAAGAGTGGTAGACAGGAGAGGAGGAGACAGAAGAGTGGTAGACAGGAGAGGAGGAGACAGAAGAGTGGTAGACAGGAGAGGAGGAGACAGAAGAGTGGTAGACAGGAGAGGAGAAGACAGAAGAGTGGTAGACAGGAGAGGAGAAGACAGAAGAGTGGTAGACAGGAGAGGAGAAGACAGAAGAGTGGTAGACAGGAGAGGAGAAGACAGAAGAGTGGTAGACAGGAGAGGAGGAGACAGAAGAGTGGTAGACAGGAGAGGAGGAGACAGAAGAGTGGTAGACAGGAGAGGAGGAGACAGAAGAGTGGTAGACAGGAGAGGAGGAGACAGAAGAGTGGTAGACAGGAGAGGAGGAGACAGAAGAGTGGTAGACAGGAGAGGAGGAGACAGAAGAGTGGTAGACAGGAGAGGAGGAGACAGAAGAGTGGTAGACAGGAGAGGAGGAGACAGAAGAGTGGTAGACAGGAGAGGAGGAGACAGAAGAGTGGTAGACAGGAGAGGAGGAGACAGAAGAGTGGTAGACAGGAGAGGAGAAGACAAGAGTGGTAGACAGGAGAGGAGAAGACAGAAGAGTGGTAGACAGGAGAGGAGAAGACAGAAGAGTGGTAGACAGGAGAGGAGAAGACAGAAGAGTGGTAGACAGGAGAGGAGAAGACAGAAGAGTGGTAGACATGAGAGGAGAAGACAGAAGAGTGGTAGACAGGAGAGGAGAAGACAGAAGAGTGGAAGGTCAGAGAGGAGAAGACAGAAGAGTGGAAGGTTAGAGAGGAGAAGACAGAAGAGTGGAAGGTCAGAGAGGAGAAGACAGAAGAGTGGAAGGTCAGAGAGGAGGAGACAGAAGAGTGGTAGACAGGAGAGGAGAAGACAAGAGTGGTAGACAGGAGAGGAGAAGACAGAAGAGTGGTAGACAGGAGAGGAGAAGACAGAAGAGTGGTAGACAGGAGAGGAGAAGACAGAAGAGTGGTAGACAGGAGAGGAGAAGACAGAAGAGTGGAAGGTCAGAGAGGAGAAGACAGAAGAGTGGAAGGTCAGAGAGGAGAAGACAGAAGAGTGGAAGGTCAGAGAGGAGAAGACAGAAGAGTGGTAGACAGGAGAGGAGAAGACAAGAGTGGTAGACAGGAGAGGAGAAGACAAGAGTGGAAGGTCAGAGAGGAGAGGAGAAGACAGAAGAGTGGTAGACAGGAGAGGAGAAGACAGAAGAGTGGAAGGTCAGAGAGGAGAAGACAGAAGAGTGGAAGGTCAGAGAGGAGAGGAGAAGACAGAAGAGTGGTAGACAGGATAGGAGGAGACAGAAGAGTGGAAGGTCAGAGAGGAGAAGACAGGAGAGGAGAAGACAGAAGAGTGGAAGGTCAGAGAGGAGAAGACAGAAGAGTGGAAGGTTAGAGAGGAGAAGACAGAAGAGTGGAAGGTCAGAGAGGAGAAGACAGAAGAGTGGTAGACAGGAGAGGAGGAGACAGAAGAGTGGTAGACAGGAGAGGAGGAGACAGAAGAGTGGTAGACAGGAGAGGAGGAGACAGAAGAGTGGTAGACAGGAGAGGAGGAGACAGAAGAGTGGTAGACAGGAGAGGAGGAGACAGAAGAGTGGTAGACAGGAGAGGAGGAGACAGAAGAGTGGTAGACAGGAGAGGAGGAGACAGAAGAGTGGTAGACAGGAGAGGAGGAGACAGAAGAGTGGTAGACAGGAGAGGAGGAGACAGAAGAGTGGTAGACAGGAGAGGAGGAGACAGAAGAGTGGTAGACAGGAGAGGAGGAGACAGAAGAGTGGTAGACAGGAGAGGAGGAGACAGAAGAGTGGTAGACAGGAGAGGAGGAGACAGAAGAGTGGTAGACAGGAGAGGAGGAGACAGAAGAGTGGTAGACAGGAGAGGAGGAGACAGAAGAGTGGTAGACAGGAGAGGAGGAGACAGAAGAGTGGTAGACAGGAGAGGAGGAGACAGAAGAGTGGTAGACAGGAGAGCAGGAGACAGAAGAGTGGTAGACAGGAGAGCAGGAGACAGAAGAGTGGTAGACAGGAGAGGAGGAGACAGAAGAGTGGTAGACAGGAGAGGAGGAGACAGAAGAGTGGTAGACAGGAGAGGAGGAGACAGAAGAGTGGTAGACAGGAGAGGAGGAGACAGAAGAGTGGTAGACAGGAGAGGAGGAGACAGAAGAGTGGTAGACAGGAGAGGTGGAGACAGAAGAGTGGTAGACAGGAGAGGAGGAGACAGAAGAGTGGTAGACAGGAGAGGAGGAGACAGAAGAGTGGTAGACAGGAGAGGAGGAGACAGAAGAGTGGTAGACAGGAGAGGAGGAGACAGAAGAGTGGTAGACAGGAGAGGAGGAGACAGAAGAGTGGTAGACAGGAGAGGAGGAGACAGAAGAGTGGTAGACAGGAGAGGTGGAGACAGAAGAGTGGTAGACAGGAGAGGAGGAGACAGAAGAGTGGTAGACAGGAGAGGAGGAGACAGAAGAGTGGTAGACAGGAGAGGAGGAGACAGAAGAGTGGTAGACAGGAGAGGAGGAGACAGAAGAGTGGTAGACAGGAGAGGAGGAGACAGAAGAGTGGTAGACAGGAGAGGAGGAGACAGAAGAGTGGTAGACAGGAGAGGAGGAGACAGAAGAGTGGTAGACAGGAGAGGAGGAGACAGAAGAGTGGTAGACAGGAGAGGAGGAGACAGAAGAGTGGTAGACAGGAGAGGAGGAGACAGAAGAGTGGAAGGTCAGAGAGGAGAGGAGAAGACAGAAGAGTGGTAGACAGGAGAGGAGAAGACAGAAGAGTGGTAGACAGGAGAGGAGAAGACAGAAGAGTGGTAGACAGGAGAGGACAAGACAGAAGAGTGGTAGACAGGAGAGGAGAAGACAGAAGAGTGGTAGACAGGAGAGGAGGAGACAGAAGAGTGGTAGACAGGAGAGGAGGAGACAGAAGAGTGGTAGACAGGAGAGGAGGAGACAGAAGAGTGGTAGACAGGAGAGGAGGAGACAGAAGAGTGGTAGACAGGAGAGGAGGAGACAGAAGAGTGGTAGACAGGAGAGGAGGAGACAGAAGAGTGGTAGACAGGAGAGGAGGAGACAGAAGAGTGGTAGACAGGAGAGGAGGAGACAGAAGAGTGGTAGACAGGAGAGGAGGAGACAGAAGAGTGGTAGACAGGAGAGGAGGAGACAGAAGAGTGGTAGACAGGAGAGGAGGAGACAGAAGAGTGGTAGACAGGAGAGGAGAAGACAAGAGTGGTAGACAGGAGAGGAGAAGACAGAAGAGTGGTAGACAGGAGAGGAGAAGACAGAAGAGTGGTAGACAGGAGAGGAGAAGACAGAAGAGTGGTAGACAGGAGAGGAGAAGACAGAAGAGTGGAAGGTCAGAGAGGAGAAGACAGAAGAGTGGAAGGTCAGAGAGGAGAAGACAGAAGAGTGGAAGGTCAGAGAGGAGAAGACAGAAGAGTGGAAGGTCAGAGAGGAGAAGACAGAAGAGTGGTAGACAGGAGAGGAGAAGACAGAAGAGTGGAAGGTCAGAGAGGAGAAGACAGAAGAGTGGAAGGTCAGAGAGGAGAGGAGAAGACAGAAGAGTGGTAGACAGGATAGGAGGAGACAGAAGAGTGGAAGGTCAGAGAGGAGAAGACAGGAGAGGAGGAGACAGAAGAGTGGTAGACAGGAGAGGAGAAGACAGAAGAGTGGAAGGTCAGAGAGGAGAAGACAGAAGAGTGGAAGGTTAGAGAGGAGAAGACAGAAGAGTGGAAGGTCAGAGAGGAGAAGACAGAAGAGTGGTAGACAGGAGAGGAGGAGACAGAAGAGTGGTAGACAGGTGAGGAGAAGACAAGAGTGGTAGACAGGAGAGGAGGAGACAGAAGAGTGGTAGACAGGAGAGGAGGAGACAGAAGAGTGGTAGACAGGAGAGGAGGAGACAGAAGAGTGGTAGACAGGAGAGGAGGAGACAGAAGAGTGGTAGACAGGAGAGGAGAAGACAGAAGAGTAGAAGGTCAGAGAGGAGAGGAGAAGACAGAAGAGTGGTAGACAGGAGAGGAGAAGACAGAAGAGTGGTAGACAGGAGAGGAGAAGACAGAAGAGTGGTAGACAGGAGAGGAGAAGACAGAAGAGTGGTAGACAGGAGAGGAGAAGACAGAAGAGTGGTAGACAGGAGAGGAGAAGACAGAAGAGTGGTAGACAGGAGAGGAGGAGACAGAAGAGTGGTAGACAGGAGAGGAGGAGACAGAAGAGTGGTAGACAGGAGAGGAGGAGACAGAAGAGTGGTAGACAGGAGAGGAGGAGACAGAAGAGTGGTAGACAGGAGAGGAGGAGACAGAAGAGTGGTAGACAGGAGAGGAGGAGACAGAAGAGTGGTAGACAGGAGAGGAGGAGACAGAAGAGTGGTAGACAGGAGAGGAGGAGACAGAAGAGTGGTAGACAGGAGAGGAGGAGACAGAAGAGTGGTAGACAGGAGAGGAGGAGACAGAAGAGTGGTAGACAGGAGAGGAGGAGACAGAAGAGTGGTAGACAGGAGAGGAGGAGACAGAAGAGTGGTAGACAGGAGAGGAGAAGACAAGAGTGGTAGACAGGAGAGGAGAAGACAGAAGAGTGGTAGACAGGAGAGGAGAAGACAGAAGAGTGGTAGACAGGAGAGGTGAATACAGAAGAGTGGAAGGTCAGAGAGGAGAAGACAGAAGAGTGGAAGGTCAGAGAGGAGAAGACAGAAGAGTGGAAGGTCAGAGAGGAGAAGACAGAAGAGTGGAAGGTCAGAGAGGAGAAGACAGAAGAGTGGAAGGTCAGAGAGGAGAAGACAGAAGAGTGGAAGGTCAGAGAGGAGAAGACAGAAGAGTGGAAGGTCAGAGAGGAGAAGACAGAAGAGTGGTAGACAGGAGAGGAGAAGACAGAAGAGTGGTAGACAGGAGAGGAGGAGACAGAAGAGTGGTAGACAGGAGAGGAGGAGACAGAAGAGTGGTAGACAGGAGAGGAGGAGACAGAAGAGTGGTAGACAGGAGAGGAGGAGACAGAAGAGTGGTAGACAGGCGAGGAGGAGACAGAAGAGTGGTAGACAGGAGAGGAGAAGACAGAAGAGTGGTAGACATGAGAGGAGAAGACAGAAGAGTGGTAGACAGGAGAGGAGAAGACAGAAGAGTGGAAGGTCAGAGAGGAGAAGACAGAAGAGTAGAAGGTCAGAGAGGAGAAGACAGAAGAGTGGAAGGTCAGAGAGGAGAAGACAGAAGAGTGGAAGGTCAGAGAGGAGAAGACAGAAGAGTGGTAGACAGGAGAGGAGAAGACAAGAGTGGAAGGTCAGAGAGGAGAGGAGAAGACAGAAGAGTGGTAGACAGGAGAGGAGAAGACAGAAGAGTGGAAGGTCAGAGAGGAGAAGACAGAAGAGTGGAAGGTCAGAGAGGAGAGGAGAAGACAGAAGAGTGGTAGACAGGATAGGAGGAGACAGAAGAGTGGAAGGTCAGAGAGGAGAAGACAGGAGAGGAGGAGACAGAAGAGTGGTAGACAGGAGAGGAGAAGACAGAAGAGTGGAAGGTCAGAGAGGAGAAGACAGAAGAGTGGAAGGTTAGAGAGGAGAAGACAGAAGAGTGGAAGGTCAGAGAGGAGAAGACAGAAGAGTGGTAGACAGGAGAGGAGGAGACAGAAGAGTGGTAGACAGGAGAGGAGAAGACAAGAGTGGTAGACAGGAGAGGAGGAGACAGAAGAGTGGTAGACAGGAGAGGAGGAGACAGAAGAGTGGTAGACAGGAGAGGAGAAGACAGAAGAGTGGTAGACAGGAGAGGAGAAGACAGAAGAGTGGTAGACAGGAGAGGAGAAGACAGAAGAGTGGTAGACAGGAGAGGAGAAGACAGAAGAGTGGTAGACAGGAGAGGAGAAGACAGAAGAGTGGTAGACAGGAGAGGAGAAGACAGAAGAGTGGTAGACAGGAGAGGAGAAGACAGAAGAGTGGTAGACAGGAGAGGAGAAGACAGAAGAGTGGTAGACAGGAGAGGAGAAGACAGAAGAGTGGTAGACAGGAGAGGAGAAGACAGAGGAGTGGTAGACAGGAGAGGAGAAGACAGAAGAGTGGTAGACAGGAGAGGAGAAGACAGAAGAGTGGTAGACAGGAGAGGAGGAGACAGAAGAGTGGTAGACAGGAGAGGAGGAGACAGAAGAGTGGTAGACAGGAGAGGAGGAGACAGAAGAGTGGTAGACAGGAGAGGAGGAGACAGAAGAGTGGTAGACAGGAGAGGAGGAGACAGAAGAGTGGTAGACAGGAGAGGAGGAGACAGAAGAGTGGTAGACAGGAGAGGAGGAGACAGAAGAGTGGTAGACAGGAGAGGAGGAGACAGAAGAGTGGTAGACAGGAGAGGAGGAGACAGAAGAGTGGTAGACAGGAGAGGAGGAGACAGAAGAGTGGTAGACAGGAGAGGAGGAGACAGAAGAGTGGTAGACAGGAGAGGAGGAGACAGAAGAGTGGTAGACAGGAGAGGAGGAGACAGAAGAGTGGTAGACAGGAGAGGAGGAGACAGAAGAGTGGTAGACAGGAGAGGAGGAGACAGAAGAGTGGTAGACAGGAGAGGAGGAGACAGAAGAGTGGTAGACAGGAGAGGAGGAGACAGAAGAGTGGTAGACAGGAGAGGAGGAGACAGAAGAGTGGTAGACAGGAGAGGAGGAGACAGAAGAGTGGTAGACAGGAGAGGAGGAGACAGAAGAGTGGTAGACAGGAGAGGAGAAGACAAGAGTGGTAGACAGGAGAGGAGAAGACAGAAGAGTGGTAGACAGGAGAGGAGAAGACAGAAGAGTGGTAGACAGGAGAGGAGAAGACAGAAGAGTGGAAGGTCAGAGAGGAGAAGACAGAAGAGTGGAAGGTCAGAGAGGAGAAGACAGAAGAGTGGAAGGTCAGAGAGGAGAAGACAGAAGAGTGGAAGGTCAGAGAGGAGAAGACAGAAGAGTGGAAGGTCAGAGAGGAGAAGACAGAAGAGTGGTAGACAGGAGAGGAGGAGACAGAAGAGTGGTAGACAGGAGAGGAGGAGACAGAAGAGTGGTAGACAGGAGAGGAGGAGACAGAAGAGTGGTAGACAGGAGAGGAGGAGACAGAAGAGTGGTAGACAGGCGAGGAGGAGACAGAAGAGTGGTAGACAGGAGAGGAGAAGACAGAAGAGTGGTAGACATGAGAGGAGAAGACAGAAGAGTGGTAGACAGGAGAGGAGAAGACAGAAGAGTGGAAGGTCAGAGAGGAGAAGACAGAAGAGTAGAAGGTCAGAGAGGAGAAGACAGAAGAGTGGAAGGTCAGAGAGGAGAAGACAGAAGAGTGGAAGGTCAGAGAGGAGAAGACAGAAGAGTGGTAGACAGGAGAGGAGAAGACAAGAGTGGAAGGTCAGAGAGGAGAGGAGAAGACAGAAGAGTGGTAGACAGGAGAGGAGAAGACAGAAGAGTGGAAGGTCAGAGAGGAGAAGACAGAAGAGGGGAAGGTCAGAGAGGAGAGGAGAAGACAGAAGAGTGGTAGACAGGATAGGAGGAGACAGAAGAGTGGAAGGTCAGAGAGGAGAAGACAGGAGAGGAGGAGACAGAAGAGTGGTAGACAGGAGAGGAGAAGACAGAAGAGTGGAAGGTCAGAGAGGAGAAGACAGAAGAGTGGAAGGTTAGAGAGGAGAAGACAGAAGAGTGGAAGGTCAGAGAGGAGAAGACAGAAGAGTGGTAGACAGGAGAGGAGGAGACAGAAGAGTGGTAGACAGGAGAGGAGAAGACAAGAGTGGTAGACAGGAGAGGAGGAGACAGAAGAGTGGTAGACAGGAGAGGAGGAGACAGAAGAGTGGTAGACAGGAGAGGAGAAGACAGAAGAGTGGTAGACAGGAGAGGAGAAGACAGAAGAGTGGTAGACAGGAGAGGAGAAGACAGAAGAGTGGTAGACAGGAGAGGAGAAGACAGAAGAGTGGTAGACAGGAGAGGAGAAGACAGAAGAGTGGTAGACAGGAGAGGAGAAGACAGAAGAGTGGTAGACAGGAGAGGAGAAGACAGAAGAGTGGTAGACAGGAGAGGAGAAGACAGAAGAGTGGTAGACAGGAGAGGAGAAGACAGAAGAGTGGTAGACAGGAGAGGAGAAGACAGAGGAGTGGTAGACAGGAGAGGAGAAGACAGAAGAGTGGTAGACAGGAGAGGAGAAGACAGAAGAGTGGTAGACAGGAGAGGAGGAGACAGAAGAGTGGTAGACAGGAGAGGAGGAGACAGAAGAGTGGTAGACAGGAGAGGAGGAGACAGAAGAGTGGTAGACAGGAGAGGAGGAGACAGAAGAGTGGTAGACAGGAGAGGAGGAGACAGAAGAGTGGTAGACAGGAGAGGAGGAGACAGAAGAGTGGTAGACAGGAGAGGAGGAGACAGAAGAGTGGTAGACAGGAGAGGAGGAGACAGAAGAGTGGTAGACAGGAGAGGAGGAGACAGAAGAGTGGTAGACAGGAGAGGAGGAGACAGAAGAGTGGTAGACAGGAGAGGAGGAGACAGAAGAGTGGTAGACAGGAGAGGAGGAGACAGAAGAGTGGTAGACAGGAGAGGAGGAGACAGAAGAGTGGTAGACAGGAGAGGAGGAGACAGAAGAGTGGTAGACAGGAGAGGAGAAGACAGAAGAGTGGAAGGTCAGAGAGGAGAGGAGAAGACAGAAGAGTGGTAGACAGGAGAGGAGAAGACAGAAGAGTGGTAGACAGGAGAGGAGAAGACAGAAGAGTGGTAGACAGGAGAGGAGAAGACAGAAGAGTGGTAGACAGGAGAGGAGAAGACAGAAGAGTGGTAGACAGGAGAGGAGAAGACAGAAGAGTGGAAGGTCAGAGAGGAGAAGACAGAAGAGTGGTAGACAGGAGAGGAGAAGACAGAAGAGTGGTAGACAGGAGAGGAGGAGACAGAAGAGTGGTAGACAGGAGAGGAGGAGACAGAAGAGTGGTAGACAGGAGAGGAGGAGACAGAAGAGTGGTAGACAGGAGAGGAGGAGACAGAAGAGTGGTAGACAGGAGAGGAGGAGACAGAAGAGTGGTAGACAGGAGAGGAGGAGACAGAAGAGTGGTAGACAGGAGAGGAGGAGACAGAAGAGTGGTAGACAGGAGAGGAGGAGACAGAAGAGTGGTAGACAGGAGAGGAGGAGACAGAAGAGTGGTATACAGGAGAGGAGGAGACAGAAGAGTGGTAGACAGGAGAGGAGGAGAAAGAAGAGTGGTAGACAGGAGAGGAGGAGACAGAAGTGGTAGACAGGAGAGGAGGAGACAGAAGAGTGGTAGACAGGAGAGGTGGAGACAGAAGAGTGGTAGACAGGAGAGGAGGAGACAGAAGAGTGGTAGACAGGAGAGGAGGAGACAGAAGAGTGGTAGACAGGCGAGGAGGAGACAGAAGAGTGGTAGACAGGAGAGGAGGAGACAGAAGAGTGGTAGACAGGAGAGGAGGAGACAGAAGAGTGGTAGACAGGAGAGGAGGAGACAGAAGAGTGGTAGACAGGAGAGGAGGAGACAGAAGAGTGGTAGACAGGAGAGGAGGAGACAGAAGAGTGGTAGACAGGAGAGGAGGAGACAGAAGAGTGGTAGACAGGAGAGGAGGAGACAGAAGAGTGGTAGACAGGAGAGGAGAAGACAGAAGAGTGGAAGGTCAGAGAGGAGAGGAGAAGACAGAAGAGTGGAAGGTCAGAGAGGAGAGGAGAAGACAGAAGAGTGGAAGGTCAGAGAGGAGAGGAGAAGACAGAAGAGTGGAAGGTCAGAGAGGAGAGGAGAAGACAGAAGAGTGGTAGACAGGAGAGGAGAAGACAGAAGAGTGGTAGACAGGAGAGGAGAAGACAGAAGAGTGGTAGACAGGAGAGGAGGAGACAGAAGAGTGGTAGACAGGAGAGGAGGAGACAGAAGAGTGGTAGACAGGAGAGGAGGAGACAGAAGAGTGGTAGACAGGAGAGGAGGAGACAGAAGAGTGGTAGACAGGAGAGGAGGAGACAGAAGAGTGGTAGACAGGAGAGGAGGAGACAGAAGAGTGGTAGACAGGAGAGGAGGAGACAGAAGAGTGGTAGACAGGAGAGGAGGAGACAGAAGAGTGGTAGACAGGAGAGGAGAAGACAAGAGTGGTAGACAGGAGAGGAGAAGACAGAAGAGTGGTAGACAGGAGAGGAGAAGACAGAAGAGTGGTAGACAGGAGAGGAGAAGACAGAAGAGTGGTAGACATGAGAGGAGAAGACAGAAGAGTGGTAGACAGGAGAGGAGAAGACAGAAGAGTGGAAGGTCAGAGAGGAGAAGACAGAAGAGTGGAAGGTTAGAGAGGAGAAGACAGAAGAGTGGAAGGTCAGAGAGGAGAAGACAGAAGAGTGGAAGGTCAGAGAGGAGAAGACAGAAGAGTGGTAGACAGGAGAGGAGGAGACAGAAGAGTGGTAGACAGGAGAGGAGAAGACAAGAGTGGAAGGTCAGAGAGGAGAGGAGAAGACAGAAGAGTGGTAGACAGGAGAGGAGAAGACAGAAGATTGGAAGGTCAGAGAGGAGAAGACAGAAGAGTGGAAGGTCAGAGAGGAGAGGAGAAGACAGAAGAGTGGTAGACAGGATAGGAGGAGACAGAAGAGTGGAAGGTCAGAGAGGAGAAGACAGGAGAGGAGGAGACAGAAGAGTGGTAGACAGGAGAGGAGAAGACAGAAGAGTGGAAGGTCAGAGAGGAGAAGACAGAAGAGTGGAAGGTTAGAGAGGAGAAGACAGAAGAGTGGAAGGTCAGAGAGGAGAAGACAGAAGAGTGGTAGACAGGAGAGGAGGAGACAGAATAGTGGTAGACAGGAGAGGAGAAGACAGAAGAGTGGTAGACAGGAGAGGAGAAGACAAGAGTGGAAGGTCAGAGAGGAGAGGAGAAGACAGAAGAGTGGTAGACAGGAGAGGAGAAGACAGAAGAGTGGAAGGTCAGAGAGGAGAAGACAGGAGAGTGGAAGGTCAGAGAGGAGAAGACAGAAGAGTGGAAGGTCAGAGAGGAGAAGACAGAAGAGTGGTAGACAGGAGAGGAGAAGACAGAAGAGTGGTAGACAGGATAGGAGGAGACGGAAGAGTGGAAGGTCAGAGAGGAGAAGACAGAAGAGCGGAAGGTCAGAGAGGAGAAGACAGAAGAGCGGAAGGTCAGAGAGGAGAGGAGAAGACAGAAGAGTGGAAGGTCAGAGAGGAGAGGAGAAGACAGAAGAGTGGTAGACAGGATAGGAGGAGACAGAAGAGTGGAAGGTCAGAGAGGAGAAGACAGAAGAGTGGAAGGTCAGAGAGGAGAAGACAGAAGAGTGGAAGGTCAGAGAGGAGAAGACAGAAGAGTGGTAGACAGGAGAGGAGAAGACAGAAGAGTGGTAGACAGGAGAGGAGGAGACAGAAGAGTGGTAGACAGGAGAGAAGAAGACAGAAGGGTTGAAGGTCAGAGAGGAGAGGAGAGGAGAGGAGAAGACAGAAGAGTGGTAGACAGGAGAGGAGAAGACAGAAGAGTGGTAGACAGGAGAGGAGGAGACAGAAGAGTGGTAGACAGGAGAGGAGAAGACAGAAGTGTGGTAGACAGGAAAGGAGAAGACAGAAGAGTGGTAGACAGGAGAGGAGAAGACAGAAGTGTGGTAGACAGGAGAGGAGGAGACAGAAGAGTGGAAAGGGTAAAAATAGAAAAGAGAGTGGCAGATAGGAAATGAGGAAAGAGAAGAGGGCCCTGGGCAAAAGTAGTGCACTTTATAGGGATTTGGGCCAGACTCAGCAGGGAGAGTAGGATTAGCTCTATTCGCCTCAGTACACTGCAATTCAGAAGGCAGGAGGCCTGACATTTAGGTATGAATCAAAGAAGAGAGATTTCAGAGGAATCAAAGTACTGCCTCAGCACAGAGCACTGAGCCAGTATCAACCTCTATTACAAGATACCAATACATAGGGTCCTAAGAGGGGAGGTATCACAACGTTGATCATATCTAACAGTATGGTATTCTCACTATACGATAGATGGATAGATGGAATAAAGAGGACTAACCTCCGTGAAATGGAGAGGAAAAATGCCAACTTTGTCTCCCAGCTTTCCTTCAATCCAGTTTTCATCTGCTCGTCTGATGACCGTGAGGACGTCTCCCTGGAATGCAGGATTAGAGTGAGGGTGAGAGGGAGAGAGGGAGAGAGAGAGAAAGAGGGAGAGGGGGAGAGGGAGAGAGAGAGAGAGAGAGAGGGAGAGAGAGAGGGAGAGGGAGAGAGGGAGCGAGGGAGAGAGGGAGAGAGAGACTGGGTGAGTAAGAGGCAGCACATGTAACGTGTTTAGAACAGAGAGAGTGCTACGCCTGCAGAAGGAACCACTCAGAGGAGCTCCCCACTCAATCCCTCCTCCATTTAACACAATCTGGCATCCACTATGTCTGTAGGGCTCTCCTGTCCCTCTCTACGTACAGCCCCTCTCTCTCTCTCTCCTGTTCCCCTCTACGTACAGCCCCTTTCTCTCTCTCCTGTTCCCCTCTACGTACAGCCCCTCTCTCTCTCGCTCTATCCTGTTCCCCTCTACGTACAGTCTCTCTCTCTCTCTCCCTCTCTCTCTCCTGTCCCTCTCTAAGTACAGCCCTTCTCTCTCTGAACAGCGCCTCTCTCAATTTAATTAAATTCAATTCAAGGGGCTTTATTGGCATGGGAAATGCAGTTGAAGTCAGAAGTTTACATACACTTAGGTTGGAGTCAATAAAACTCGTTTTTCAACCACTCCACAAATGTATTTTTAACAAACTATAGTTTTGGCAAGTTGGTTAGGGCATCAACTTTGTGCATGACACAAGTCAGTTTTCCAACAATTGTTTACAGACAGATTATTTCACTTTTAATTCACTGTATCACAATTCCAGTGGGTCAGAAGTTTACATACACTAAGTTTACTGTGCCTTGAAACAGCTTGGAAAATTCCAGAAAATGATGTCATGGCTTTAGAAGTTTCTGATAGGCAAATTGACATAATTTGAGTCAATTGGAGGTGTACCTGTGGATGTATTTCAAGGCCTACCCTCAAACTCAGTGTCTCTACTACAAAAATTGTAGACCTCCACAAGTCTGGTTCATCCTTGGGAGCAATTTCCAAACGCCTGAGGGTACCACGCTCATCTGTACAAACAATAGTACGCAAGTATAAACACCATGGGACCACGCAGCCGTCATACCGCTCAGGAAGAAGACACGTTCTGTCTACTAAAGATGAAAGTACTTTGGTGCGAAAAGTGCAAATCAATCCCAGAACAACAGCAAAGGACCTTGTGAAGATGCTGGAGGAAACAGGTACAAAAGTATCTATATCCACAGTAAAACGAGTCCTATATCGACATAACCTAAATGGCCGCTCAACAAGGAAGAAGCCACTGCTCCAAAACCCCCATCAAAAAGCCAGACTACGGTTTGCAAAAGCACGGGGGTGGCAGCATCATGTTGTGGGGGTGCTTTGCTGCAGGAGGGACTGGTGCACTTCACAAAATAGATGGCATCATGAGGCAGGAAAATTATGTGGATATATTGAAGCAACATCAAGACATCAGTCAGGAAGTTAAAACTTGGTCGTAAATCGGTCTTCCAAATCGACAATGACCCCAAGCATACTTCCAAAGTTGTGGCAAAATGGCTTAAGGACAACAAAGTCAAGGTATTGGAGTGGCCATCACAAAGCCCTGACCTCAATCCTATAGAAAATGTGTGGGCAGAACTGAAAAAGCGTGTGCGAGCAAGGAGGCCTACAAACCTGACTCACACCAGCTCTGTCAGGAGGAATGGGCCAAAATTTACCCAACTTATTGTGGGAAGCTTGTGGAAGGCTACCCAAAACGTTTGACCCAAGTTAAACAATTTGAAGGCAATGCTACCAAATACTAATTGAGTGTATGTAAACTTCTGACCCACTGGGAATGTGATGAAAGAATTAAAAGCTGAAATAAATCATTCTCTCTACTACTATTCTGACATTTCACATTCTTAAAAAAAAGTGGTGATCCTAACTGACCTAAGACAGGGAATTTTTACTAGGATTAAATGTCAGGAATTGTGAAATACTGAGTTTAAATATATTTGGCTAAGGTGTATGTAAACTTCCGACTTCAACTGTATATGTTAACATTGCCAAAGCAAGTGAAATAGATAAACAAATGTGAGTAAATATTATCAGTATTATCAGTATAATATCAGTAAATATTACCCTCACAGAAGTTCCAAAAGAATGAAGATATTTTAAATGTCATATTATGTCTATATACAGTGTCGTAATGATGTGCAAAAAGTACAAAAGGGAAAATAAATAAACATAAATATGGGTTGTATTTACAATGGTGTTTGTTCTTCACCGCTTGCCGTTTACTTGTGGCAACAGGTCACACATCTTGCTGCTGTGATGGCACACTGTGGTATTTCACTCAGTAGATATGGGAGTTGATCAAAATAGGATTTGTTTTCAAAATTCTTTATAACCATCTGCTTTCCAAAGAAGCATTGCTAGAATGTGTTCCTTAATGCAGAGTGTGAATGAGAGCGTACTAAGACCCTTATATAAGTCCTTCCTCTCTAATCCTCCCTCCTTCACGGTAAGAAACACTGCATCAGAGGTCTCTGGGAGCCAGAAAGAAAGAAAGAAAGAAAGAAAGAAAGAAAGAAAGAAAGAGAGCGAGAGGGAGAAAGATAGAGACAGACATAAAGAGCTAGTGGGTTTATATGTTTATATTGTTTCTCTCAGAGCCTTTAAAAGAAGTGCAGAAAGAAAATTTGAGATCTGAAATAAGTAATTTTGAAGTAGAAGTGTTGATGTATGTTATTTCATGAATCTACTAACTACAGGCTTATGATGTGTACAGAACACCAGGGTATGGTGGGTTTATACACAATGATCTGTTAACTAATAATCAACTGGTCAAATCAAAGAGATCCCCCCACACCTAATTTAAATAAGAACGACACACTCTCTGAGAAAGAAAGTAAAGTATTCACATGCTAGAGACTACTCTGTCAGGACAGGCCTCTCAATGTGGTGACCCACAGGGTGTGCATGGCCAGTACGAACACATCTGACTACATGAATCACGGTCTGGATGATTAGTTCCCTTTAAAAAGCAGGTGTAGTCCTATATTTCTTTTTAGCTTTATTTAAACCAGGGGAAACCACTTGAGACCAGGGACTCATTTACAAGGGACCCCTGGGAACAATACATCTACATGATCAGCCTCAATACATCTACATGATCAGCCTCAATACATCTACATGATCAGCCTCAATACATCTACATGATCAGCCTCAATACATCTACATGATCAGCCTCAATACATCTACATGATCAGCCTCAATACATCTACATGATCAGCCTCAATACATCTACATGATCAGCCTCAATACATCTACATGATCAGCCTCAATACATCTACATGATCAGCCTCAATACATCTACATGATCAGCCTCAATACATCTACATGATCAGCCTCAATACATCTACATGATCAGCCTCAATACATCTACATGATCAGCCTCAATGCAACACTATACAATTACACATGGCAACAAATCAAATTCAAAAGCCACAGACAAAATTACACATCAATCAAAACAACAGTCAAATCAATCAAACTCCTTTACAACATTTCTCCTCAAAGTCCGCAACTGACCCTTCCAAGCCAGAGAGTTACACCTCAAACTGACCCTTCCTGACCAGAGTTACACCTCAAACTGACCCTTCCTGACCAGAGTTACACCTCAAACTGACCCCTCCAGACCAGAGTTACACCTCAAACTGACCCTTCCTGACCAGAGAGTTACACCTCAAACTGACCCCTCCAGACCAGAGTTACACCTCAAACTGACCCTTCCAGACTAGAGTTCCACCTCAAACTGACCCTTCCTGACCAGAGTTACACCTCAAACTGACCCTTCCAGACCAGAGAGTTACACCTCAAACTGACCCTTCCTGACCAGAGAGTTACACCTCAAACTGACCCCTCCAGACCAGAGTTACACCTCAAACTGACCCTTCCAGACTAGAGTTCCACCTCAAACTGACCCTTCCTGACCAGAGTTACACCTCAAACTGACCCTTCCTGACCAGAGTTACACCTCAAACTGACCCTTCCAAGCCAGAGAGTTACACCTCAAACTGACCCTTCCTGACCAGAGTTACACCTCAAACTCACCCCTCCAGACCAGAGTTACACCTCAAACTGACCCCTCCAGACCAGAGAGTTACACCTCAAACTGACCCTTCCAGACTAGAGTTCCACCTCAAACTGACCCTTCCTGACCAGAGTTACACCTCAAACTGACCCCTCCAGACCAGAGTTCCACCTCAAACTGACCCCTCCAGACCAGAGAGTTACACCTCAAACTGACCCTTCCTGACCAGAGTTACACCTCAAACTCACCCCTCCAGACCAGAGTTACACCTCAAACTGACCCTTCCTGACCAGAGTTACACCTCAAACTCACCCCTCCAGACCAGAGTTACACCTCAAACTGACCCCTCCAGACCAGAGAGTTACACCTCAAACTGACCCCTCCAGACCAGAGTTACACCTCAAACTGACCCCTCCAGACCAGAGAGTTACACCTCAAACTGACCCCTCCAGACCAGAGAGTTACACCTCAAACTGACCCCTCCAGACCAGAGTTACACCTCAAACTGACCCCTCCAGACCAGAGTTACACCTCAAACTGACCCCTCCAGACCAGAGTTACACCTCAAACTGACCCCTCCAGACCAGAGAGTTACACCTCAAACTGACCCCTCCTGACCAGAGTTACACCTCAAACTGACACTTCCAGACTAGAGTTACACCTCAAACTGACCCCTCCTGACCAGAGTTACACCTCAAACTGACCCTTCCAGACTAGAGTTACACCTCAAACTGACCCCTCCAGACCAGAGTTACACCTCAAACTGACCCCTCCTGACCAGAGAGTTACACCTCAAACTGACCCCTCCTGACCAGAGAGTTACACCTCAAACTGACCCCTCCTGACCAGAGAGTTACACCTCAAACTGACCCCTCCTGACCAGAGAGTTACACCTCAAACTGACCCCTCCTGACCAGAGAGTTACACCTCAAACTGACCCCTCCAGACCAGAGAGTTACACCTCAAACTGACCCTTCCTGACCAGAGTTACACCTCAAACTGACCCTTCCAGACCAGAGAATTACACCTCAAACTGACCCCTCCAGACCAGAGAGTTACACCTCAAACTGACCCCTCCAGACCAGAGAGTTACACCTCAAACTGACCCCTCCAGACCAGAGTTACACCTCAAACTGACCCCTCCAGACCAGAGAGTTACACCTCAAACTGACCCCTCCAGACCAGAGAGTTACACCTCAAACTGACCCCTCCAGACCAGAGTTACACCTCAAACTGACCCCTCCAGACCAGAGAGTTACACCTCAAACTGACCCTTCCTGACCAGAGTTACACCTCAAACTGACCCCTCCAGACCAGAGTTACATCTCAAACTGACCCCTCCAGACCAGAGTTACACCTCAAACTGACCCCTCCAGACCAGAGAGTTACACCTCAAACTGACCCCTCCAGACCAGAGAGTTACACCTCAAACTGACCCCTCCAGACCAGAGTTACACCTCAAACTGACCCCTCCAGACCAGAGTTACACCTCAAACTGACCCCTCCAGACCAGAGAGTTACACCTCAAACTGACCCCTCCTGACCAGAGTTACACCTCAAACTGACCCTTCCAGACTAGAGTTACACCTCAAACTGACCCCTCCAGACCAGAGAGTTACACCTCAAACTGACCCTTCCTGACCAGAGTTACACCTCAAACTGACCCTTCCAGACCAGAGAATTACACCTCAAACTGACCCCTCCAGACCAGAGAGTTACACCTCAAACTGACCCCTCCTGACCAGAGAGTTACACCTCAAACTGACCCCTCCAGACCAGAGTTACACCTCAAACTGACCCCTCCAGACCAGAGAGTTACACCTCAAACTGACCCCTCCAGACCAGAGAGTTACACCTCAAACTGACCCCTCCAGACCAGAGTTACACCTCAAACTGACCCCTCCTGACCAGAGAGTTACACCTCAAACTGACCCTTCCTGACCAGAGTTACACCTCAAACTGACCCCTCCAGACCAGAGTTACATCTCAAACTGACCCCTCCAGACCAGAGTTACACCTCAAACTGACCCCTCCAGACCAGAGTTACACCTCAAACTGACCCCTCCAGACCAGAGTTACACCTCAAACTGACCCCTCCAGACCAGAGAGTTACACCTCTAACTGACCCCTCCAGACCAGAGAGTTACACCTCAAACTGACCCCTCCAGACCAGAGTTACACCTCAAACTGACCCCTCCAGACCAGAGTTACACCTCAAACTGACCCCTCCAGACCAGAGAATTACACCTCAAACTGACCCTTCCAGAACAGAGAGTTACACCTCAAACTGACACTTCCTGACCAGAGTTACACCTCAAACTGACCCTTCCAGACCAGAGAGAAAGACCTCAAACTGACCGCTCCAGACCAGAGAGTTACGCCTCAAAGTGGCCTGCAGGTCAATCCATACGCTAGGTGCACAATAACTAAACGCGATCTTCCCAGACTCTGTGGAAACCCGATAAACCTCTAGATCAGGGTTCTCCAACAGGTAGATCGTGAGCTACCAGTAGCTTGCAGCCCAACTATGAGCAGCTCCCCAAACAATTCAGAAAGTACATGCATTGTTTTCATTTGCTCCATCTTTAAACATACTGTAAAGTACTGGCTACTATCCAGTCAAAGTTCCTCTTTAACTGTCATAAACATACTGTAAAGTACTGGCTACTATCCAGTCAAAGCCACAATGACATCCCACCCACTGGTTTAGAAAGCCAAACCTAACACAATATCTGCCTAATAATTTCAACATTGTCTCTGTCTGTCTTTAGGTGTGCCCGTTTGTCTATCCCTCCGTATGTAGCCAGTTAGCGATGCTAGTAGGCTAATGATTACCGTCTAGTGGGTAGACATAAAGACGTTCCCCAATAACCTTCTCAATTAAATGTTAACTGCAATGTAGGCTTTCCTGACAGAAAGATTTCAAGATTATTTGTATGAATTGGGTGGCGATTGTTTTGCAAACTCTGCCATGGCATGTGCTGTAGTAGTGGGCCTAACAGAAACATCGCTTGACCAAAACATTCCTCTCTTCCTAAATGCAAATTTAAAGGGCAATTACACACAAAAAATCTCAAATGTGTTTTTTTCCCAAACATCAAAATGGACTCATCCATTTTCGTTGTTTCTCTGGGAATAATTGTAATATTGAGAGTTAAAAAATAAGAAAGATATTTTTATGGGGCCTTAGGGTTGTTAACCATTATTTAAAATATATATATATATATATTTTTTTTTACATTTGACAGAAAACACAGTGCACTACTTTCTCTTGTACACGAAGGACCCGGGGAAGAATGGCAGGGTAGAGGAGAAGAGAAGAATGGGCCTATTTGATATCTCTATAAAACAATTATCAGAAACAGTAGCTCGCGTCATGCTAGAAGAGGTTGGAGACCCCGGCTCTAGAACCAGCCAGTCTTGAGAGTCTGATGGTGTCTGGATTTCCAATAAAGAAGTTAGGAGGTAGTATGGGAGTTCCTGGATAACTGCTTTCTATTAACAAATAGCAGCCAATGTTGGGCCCTTCTGGTAGTCAGAGACTCCCAGCCAACAGAACTATATAAAAGGCAATGATGTGTACAAAAATTGTCTCTAGTGATAAAACACAAGGCTGAGTGATAGACTGAATCTAAAGGTTTTAAACCAGAGGCTATTGTATCCATGTAGATTAAATCACAATAGTCAAGTACTGGGAGGAGCGATGCTTGATCTCATACGTATATACTGTACTCTATACCATCTAGATGTAATGTATCACTAGCCACTTTAAATAATGCCACTTTATATAATGTTTTCATACCCTACATTACCAATCTCATATGTATATACTGTACTCTATACCATCTACTGCATCTTTCCTATGCCGTTCGGGCATCACTCATTCATATATTTTTCTGTACATATTCGTATTCATCCCTTTACACTTGTGTGTATAAGGTAGTTGTTGTGGAATTGTTAGGTTATATTACTTGTTAGATATTACTGCATGGTCGGAACTATAAGCACAAGCATTTCGCTACACTCGCTTTAACATCTGCTAACCATGTGTATGTGACAGCCTGTGGGAGTAACAGCCTGTGGGTCTCTAGGGGTAACAGCCTGTGTGTCTCCAGGAGTAACAGCCTGTGCGTCTCCAATACATCAAAGTAATTCAAGCCTGGCCCTGTAGTAGTATATACAGTTAAAGAGAAAAGAGAGACGTACCTTGTGGAAGGTGAGACAGTCCTTGCAGTCATCCAGATTCACATCCATCTCTTTGGAGTCAAAGTCGTACAGGGCTTTGCAGAGGGCTAAAGGCTGAGACTGGAATTGTGGCTGGGTCTGGGTCTGGGTCTGGGTCTGGGATTGTGAACGTTTTTGGGATTGACACTGTGGTGGAGTCTGATGCTGCTGGTCAATAATCTGTATCATGTTAGCAGCGACCAGCCCACTACTGCTGTTCGTGTCTCCATAATACCAGTTCTCATCCACCTTCTGTCTCAGAATGATGATGTCACCAGACGCCATGTCAATCACTCCTGGGACGTTCTCTCTGTGGTCGTACAGGGCTCTGGCAATGAACTGGACACAGGATGGGAAAATAGTTTGTTACTGTACGTTTGCCAGGAGGTATATGCAGAACAGGTCTATTTTGTTCTTAGCTAGAGGACAGCTGAATGTATTCTTTCTGGAAGGTTGTGAATCTGGGACAATGAGGTGTTTGAACTCACTGGTTAATCGATGACATTCATTGAGATTCATTGATCTATTAACTACAGAGGAATAAAGGAAACCAGCAGTGCTGTGTGTGACCATAGAGGACTGTAATGTAACTGAATAGCCCTGATGTTCTGTAGAGTCTTGTTGGACATTTTTAATGACAGAATTATTCATAAAAGTAGTGAAATAAAAACTAATTGTGTGTTTGAACAGTTTGGGGCGAGAAGCCCCTAACTCTGTTTCCATGCTGTGCTTCTTCTACTTTCCCATGATGTCAGATGTAAACGGTGTCTCGTTGCCAAGACAATCACCTGCTTATCCTTCTGGTGTAACACAGGACTCTGAGTCTCTGACCTCGATCTACTCTGCCTCCCAAATGGCACCCTATTCCCTACATAGTGCACTACTACCGCATAGGGCTCTGGTCAACAGTAGGTAAGGAGTCTTGAAAGGCTCCTGCTCCTATGAGCCAATCTCCTGTTTTCGCAGCTTGACGTACACCCTCCTGGACAGGGTCCAAAGGTAGTGTACAATACAGGGAGCCATTTGTGCCTCAGCCTAGTCTGACAAACTGGGAGCGGGAGTCAGGAAGTGTTTTCACAGAGAGTCTCAGAACAGCAGTTCTGATATCCAACGAAGCCAGCGGCGTCCACAACAAAGTGGTGAAAGAAGAAGCGTTTCAACAGTCATGATACCGATCAGTAAACTTAGCTTGACTGTTATTTCTATTGAACTGCTCAGATAGGAGCCTCTTACTATAATGTCATGCAATACATTGTACTATTTTGCAGTGCTACATTTTTCATTGAATGCAGTGTATTGAATGCAGTGTATTTCACATCGGGGGGGGGGTGAAAGCAAGCCAGATAATATATCAAATTAATGAATAATATATGTGAATCTGATACAGATATTTGGACCCTTTACAACATAAATCAAAATGCACTGTAAAATCACTGTAGGAGCACTACTGTATACCAGCATGGATCAAATCCCTGTAGGAGCACTACTGTATACCAGCATGGATCAAATCACTGTAGGAGCACTACTGTATACCAGCATGGATCAAATCACTGTAGGAGCACTATTGTATACAAGCATGGATGAAATCACTGTTGGAGCACTATTGTATACCAGCATGGATCAAATCCCTGTAGGAGCACTATTGTATACCAGCATGGATCAAATCACTGTAGGAGCACTACTGTATACCAGCATGGATCAAATCACTGTAGGAGCACTACTGTATACCAGCATGGATCAAATCACTGTAGGAGCACTACTGTATACCAGCATGGATCAAATCACTGTAGGAGCACTATTGTATACCAGCATGGATCAAATCACTGTAGGAGCACTACTGTATACCAGCATGGATCAAATCACTGTTGGAGCACTATTGTATACCAGCATGGATCAAATCCCTGTAGGAGCACTACTGTATACCAGCATGGATCAAATCCCTGTAGGAGCACTACTGTATACCAGCATGGATCAAATCACTGTAGGAGCACTACTGTATACCAGCATGGATCAAATCACTGTAGGAGCACTACTGTATACCAGCATGGATCAAATCACTGTAGGAGCACTACTGTATACCAGCATGGATCAAATCACTGTTGGAGCACTATTGTATACCAGCATGGATCAAATCCCTGTAGGAGCACTACTGTATACCAGCATGGATCAAATCACTGTAGGAGCACTACTGTATACCAGCATGGATCAAATCACTGTAGGAGCACTACTGTATACCAGCATGGATCAAATCACTGTAGGAGCACTACTGTATACCAGCATGGATCAAATCACTGTAGGAGCACTATTGTATACCAGCATGGATCAAATCACTGTTGGAGCACTATTGTATACCAGCATGGATCAAATCCCTGTAGGAGCACTACTGTAAACCAGCATGGATCAAATCACTGTAGGAGCACTACTGTATACCAGCATGGATCAAATCCCTGTAGGAGCACTACTGTATACCAGCATGGATCAAATCCCTGTAGGAGCACTACTGTATACCAGCATGGATCAAATCACTGTAGGAGCACTATTTTACACTTTAAAATGTATGTCAAACAAAAACCAGTGATTACAAAGTTAAACAAACCATACAACTCTTTGCACACTTAAACACATTTTACCAAAACACATTTAGTTGAAGATCAGTCCAAATGTAAAGTTTAGTAACAGAATAGTGGTTGGTGCTGTCAATCTGCACTAGTCATAGAGTGATGAGTTTCACATAACGTCAAAGGACAGTGGATCCATAATAACACAGCCCCTATAGGCTATTCACCTCATTCTTTCCATGCTGCCGCTCTCTGTGCTGCTGATCAGACTGTGGGTTCTGTTGTTTTTGTTTCTGCTGCTGGGCCTCCCTGCCCCTGGCAGAGGATACCATATATCGGACAGACGGTTTGTTCCTGTCCCGTCCTGGCCCCATGGACCCCTGGTTGAGCCCCTTCAAGAGCCGAACCAGGAGGTTAGGGGGCAGCTCCTCCACCGACCTGGCCTGGACCAGGGTATGACACTCTGGGCAGCGGAGCTCAATCTTGTCCCCGGGCCTGGAGGTCTCCTGTTGATGCAGGCTGGGCTTCCAGGAGGTATCCTGGCAAGGCAGGACCTTGGCTGAAACATCCAACCGCTCTAAACACAGCGGGCACTCCAATAAGTCCAACACAGCCAGCTCCTCCATCTTAGAATGGGTGCAGGGTTCTGCTTCGGTGTGGCTATGTGTTCTCATTCATCAGACTGATTACAGCATTCTGGAAAGGAGGATAAGGAAATCATAAGTAATATAAAGATTTTCCTTTAAAAAGATCTCCCGTGTATACAATTCTATACTACGTAATGTATTGTTATTACATTAAATAGAGGCTAGTGATAATATTTTACATTTGTAAACATAGCATCGAATACGGTTGCTTCTTCTCTTGAGCTGAGCAGCTCGCGCACAAGTGTCATGTCACCTGCGGTTAGACCTACTGTTCAGGTAACCGGAAGTGCAATACCAAGCGACATACCTGTCTACTCAAATCGAAAAGCACATCAACATACAATCGCTGTCATGAATAACGTACCGTGCTTGTTAAAATTACAGACAGTATACGCTAGTTTCCAAGAAACGTATGAAAATAAATTGCAAAAAGATTGGTTACGCGCTGGAACTGTCTCTAGCGCTTCGGCTGACGCAGTAGAAAGACACACAATTGACAAATATCCTTGTCGACTTACAGACACGCGTTTCAATGCAATGTTTTAAATTCAAACCACACATTTGTCCACAATATCAATACATTGCCTACCTCTTTTGTCGGAAACACTCTTCGAAAGGCAAGTATGCTAACAAACATTCCCACGTCCAAACTGAACACGTTTTGCAACTGCACTTGCCAGACACTCGTATCAGTTTACATGCCTCATTCCTTAACCCTTGACTGGTAGGTGGCAGAGATTTCACCACTAAATCATTATATGTGGTTGTACACAATCAACACTGGAAAGGTACGTAGTCAGCCCATAACCAAACCATCACCACACAGTAGGCTATATCGTCAATCGCCAAACTGTAAAATACAGACAAGTCACATACATGATCTTTCAGTTTATTAAACGGGTAATAGTTATTTTTCTTATGTACTATTTTGAAGTAGGCCTGCCCATATACGGGCTGTGACAATGTGATTGGTGAGGATTTAACTGAATATAAAATGTGTACTACTGTGAAAATATAATGAAGATTGTATCTGTACAATAGAAATTGATGCTGGCAGAAAGCAGTAGGCCTATCAGCAGGCTAATGATTTGAAAAGTGTCATGATATTGCCTCTGTAGTCCGAGCCGGCTGTCTCTCTCTATCATGTATCATGTACTCCCTCTAGCGGTAGTAGGTACATTTCACACATTTAATCTGAAAATAGATAAATCTGCTATTACCATCGTTTAACTACGTATTATAACAGGGCAATAAAGAAATACTGCAATATTTCAGGCTCAAACCTCTGACATTTAATGCATTTTCTTGGAAACTCTTTGAACTTATTTATGTCAGTTAAATGACAATGATGAGGGGAGTAAAGAAGAGGAGGACAATGCTGGTGGTGATGATAATGTGGGTGATGAAATGCCATTCATGGCTAGAATTTCATTCACACACTTAACTCCAAACTCCAAGTTCCCTTTCTTACATCCAATGGATAAATAATTTACCCGCTTAAACCAGGTTTCCATCCAACCTTTTCATACGAGTAAAGTACATGTCAGATAAAAACAGAAATGTCACGAAAAGGCCTGATGGATACAGCAAATTTGTCGGCAAACTACTAATGTCTACAAAACAAAATACGCTGTAATTGTGTGGGAAATGGCAGTGGAAACGCCATATGCACAAATATTGATATAATAACCATCATATCGAAGTACTGGAGTCAAGCGATGACATGTTGTGTGGTCCTCCCACTACGACTCGGGAAAGCAGTAGTAGTTTATTAGACAAGAAATGAAATAAATTGTGACGAACTTTCACAGGGTGGTGAAATTGGATGGTGATGAGCTTGATGCTGCGTTCCAATAAATAATTATTATTTGTCAAAAGGCAGCCAACCATCAATCATCATGTCACCAGAATAAGACCTGATGCTTGTCTGCCTTTTGACAAATATAAATGATCTAGTTTTTATCCATAATAATCTCATCATGCCTACTAGCAACAACCGGATGTTCCGGTTTTCAGAAGAAATGGAAAGACCCTGGAAAGGCATAGGTTGTGTCCTGAGATTACAGACTAGTACTAAAACACTTGAAGTAGGCATTCTAGAGTTAAGTCAACAAGTTACTATATCATTGTGTTTACTTGATAGCTACCTACACAAATAGCTAGCTAGAACAAAGTGTTAAGATTTAAAAAATAATTTAAGATTTAAAAGCAATAGAAATAAAAGTTCTCCAGTAGGCATCTCTAGTAGGCATCTCCAGTAGGTATCTCCAGTAGGCATCTCCAGTAGGCATCTACATCTACAGTTCCGCTTTTGGACATTAACAAGGCTACATAGACGATAGAGGCCTCTAGTGGCCAAAAGGTCGTATAAGCATGGGCAGCGTCATCGCCAGGAAATACTGCACCAACTGGGTGGGACTTCCGTCTTCATTGTCTGATCCCTCTTGGTTGACACTGTTGGAGTCATGTCCAACCGGGTCATCAGGAGAGATCAACCAATCGTGAAGAAGAAAATGTACTACTTCAAAATGGAGATAGCCTCAAAGGCGCTGCCCATGCTGTCACAGACGCCATAATGGCACGGATACAATGAGGCCTCTTTCCATCTAGGCAATCAGGATAGGTAATATACAAAGTGCAGCAGCGGATGTGAAGAGTGTGAAAATGTGTGTGTGTGTGTGTGGCGTCAATATGCTCGTGTGTGTTTTGTGTGTATTGGAGTGTCAGTGTGGTATGTGAGTGTGTGGCTAAAGTCCAGTGAATGTGCATAGAGCCAGTGCAAGAGACTCAGTGCAATGTTTTTCTTTGATTCGTACAATATGTTACAACTTTGCAAAACGTATCATATGGTACGAAATCCAATTCGTTGTGGCTAACGTTAGCTAGGTGGCTAGGTGGCTAATGCTAACATTAGCTAGGTGGCTAACGTTAGCTAGGCTAGAGGTTAGGGTTAGGGTTTGGAGTTAGGTTAAAGGGATAGGGGAATGGTTAGCTAACATGCTAAGTAGTTGCAAAGTAGCTAAAAAGCTAACGTTGTCCGTGATGAGATTCAAACACGCAACCTTTGGGTTGCTAGATGTTTGTGTCATATTCATTTTTGCCTTAAGTAACCTTCTGTCTTATGTAACCATACAAAACTTAACATATCATCCTAATTTGAGTCTCACAGATTTACATTAACTATGTTACGTCTAGTCTATGAGAGCAGGCTGTCTCGTCAAGACCAGTATGTAGGGGGATCTAGTTGCAGGCAGGTTAGATTAGTAGCCTACCCACACTGTGTCTGTGAGACCAGTATGTAGGGGATCTAGTTGCAGGCAGGTTAGATTAGTAGTCTACCCACACTGTGTCTGTGAGACCAGTATGTAGGGGATCTAGTTTCAGGCAGGTTAGATTAGTAGCCTACCCACACTGTGTCTGTGAGACCAGTATGTAGGGGATCTAGTTGCAGGCAGGTTAGATTAGTAGTCTACCCACACTGTGTCTGTGAGACCAGTATGTAGGGGATCTAGTTTCAGGCAGGTTAGATTAGTAGTCTACCCACACTGTGTCTGTGAGACCAGTATGTAGGGGATCTAGTTTCAGGCAGGTTAGATTAGTAGTCTACCCACACTGTGTCTGTGAGACCAGTATGTAGGGGATCTAGTTTCAGGCAGGTTAGATTAGTAGCCTACCCACACTGTGTCTGTGAGACCAGTATGTATGGGATCTAGTTGCAGGCAGGTTAGATTAGTAGTCTACCCACACTGTGTCTGTGAGACCAGTATGTAGGGGATCTAGTTGCAGGCAGGTTAGATTAGTAGCCTACCCACACTGTGTCTGTGAGACCAGTATGTAGGGGATCTAGTTGCAGGCAGGTTAGATTAGTAGCCTACCCACACTGTGTCTGTGAGACCAGTATGTAAGGGATCTAGTTGCAGGCAAGTTAGATTAGTAGCCTACCCACACTGTGTCTGTGAGCTGTTGGCTAGAGCCCACGTGTCAAGACCAGAGTTTATTTTTTTATTTAAATGTTTTATTTCACCTTTATTTAACCAGGAAAGCTAGTTGAGAATAAGTTCTCATTTACAAATGCCACCTGGCCAAGATAAAGCAAAGCAGTGCGGCAAAAACAACAACACAGAGTTACACATGGAATAAACAAACTTACAGTCAATGGGCACATTCACTATATAACGCAAAATGTTTTGTGACAAAACCATCAGTATGGAGCTGTAAATAAAATGGAAACCAAGTTATCTTGTATTTTGAATTCGGTACATGGGAATTTAACTGCAAAAGTCATTTTTATGGGCACTACTTCATCTTAGTATATTCACATGAAAATATGTTGTCAATTGGATAGAAACCTAACTATTGGCTGTGTACTGAAAGTTGAGGACATCCACTTAAATCTTTTATACAAGCATGAATCTTTTATCTCTTTTGCACGTCAACAGAACACCAGAGCACAGGGAATTCTTCAAATATAGCTTTTAAAAAGAGGGATGGATGGATGGAGAATGATAGAAAGAGAGAGATACTTGTCATTAATTATTCACATGTTGATGCAGGACACACAGTCCAAGCATTACAGCAGCCAATGGCTGTTGAGTGGAAAGGTATAGTTAGCCTATGATAAACACAGGAGAATTTTTATTTAATATTTTTAATTTAACGAGGCAAGTCAGTTAAGAACAAACTCTTATTTACAATGACGGCCTACACTGGCCAAACCCGGACGACACTGGGCCAATTGTGCGCCCGCCCTATGGGACTCCCAATCACGGCCGGTTGTGATACAGCCTGGAATCGAACCAGGGTGTCTGTATTGATGCCTCTAACACTGAGATGCAGAGCCTTAGACCGCTGAACCAGGGTCTGTAGTGACACCTCTAACACTTAGACCGCTGAACCAGGGTCTGTAGTGACACCTCTAACACTTAGACCGCTGAACCAGGGTCTGTAGTGACACCTCTAACACTTAGACCGCTGATCCAGGGTCTGTAGTGACACCTCTAACACTTAGACCGCTGATCCAGGGTCTGTGGTGACACCTCTAACACTTAGACCGCTGAACCAGGGTCTGTGGTGACACCTCTAACACTTAGACCGCTGATCCAGGGTCTGTGGTGACACCTCTAACACTTAGACCGCTGAACCAGGGTCTGTAGTGACACCTCTAATACTTAGATCGCTGCGCCACTCAGGAAGCCCTAATATTTAATTGGAACAAAGCATTTTGACTGTACATTATTTATTCTGGATAATAATACCTCTACACTGACAGGACTCATGGTATAACTCGGGCCCTGAGTTTCTCCTGGTCATGTGATCTCACCAGGAAATACTGTAGTTTATAACTAGGTTCCTGAGTTTCTCCTGGTCATGTGATCTCACCAGGAAATACTGTAGCCTATAAATAGGGCCCTGAGTTTCTCCTGGTCATGTGATCTCACCAGGAAATACTGTAGTCTATAAATAGGGCCCTGAGTTTAACCTGGTCATGTGATCTCACCAGGAAATACTGTAGTCTATAAATAGGGCCCTGAGTTTAACCTGGTCATGTGATCTCACCAGGAAATACTGTAGTCTATAACTAAGTCCCTGGGTTTCTCCTGTATTTGTTTCCATGACTCCGCAAGCTCTTTGGAAGTCAATATGCCGATAACACCATCCAGTCGAGCACAGCTGGACAGTCCGTGTGTTGGCCTCCAGTGGGATGAGGTCTTAGCATGTTTGTTTATTATGGGGTGCATTCCAAATGGCACCCTATTCCCAATATAGAGCATCACTCTTGACCTGAGCCCTATGGGGCGTGGTATCTCTAGGGGTTAGCTGGGAGTGGTATCTCTAGGGGTTAGCTGGGAGTGGTATCTCTAGGGGTTAGCTGGTAGCTGAGAGTGGTATCTCTAGGGGTTAACTGGGAGTGGTATCTCTAGGGGTTAGCTGGGAGTTGTATCTCTAGGGGTTAGCTGGGAGTGGTTTCTCTAGGGGTTAGCTGGGAGTGGAATCTCTAGGGGTTAGCTGGGAGTGGTATCTCTAGGGGTTAACTGGGAGTGGTATCTCTAGGGGTTAGCTGGTAGCTGGGAGTGGTATCTCTAGGGGTTAGCTGGGAGTGGTATCTCTAGGGGTTAGCTGGGAGTGGTATCTCTAGGGGTTAGCTGGGAGTGGTATCTCTAGGGGTTAGCTGGGAGTGGTATCTCTAGGTGTTAGCTGGGAGTGGTATCTCTAGGGGTTAGCTGGGAGTGGTATCTCTAGGGGTTAGCTGGGAGTGGTGTCTCTAGGGGTTAGCTGGGAGTGGTATCTCTAGGGGTTAGCTGGGAGTGGTATCTCTAGGGGTTAGCTGGGAGTGGTATCTCTAGGGGTTAGCTGGGAGTGGTATTTCTAGGTGTTAGCTGGGAGTGGTATCTCTAGGGGTTAGCTGGTAGCTGGGAGTGGTATCTCTAGGGGTTAGCTGGGAGTGGTATCTCTAGGTGTTAGCTGGGAGTGGTGTCTCTAGGGGTTAGCTGGGAGTGGTATTTCTAGGGGTTAGCTGGGAGTGGTATCTCTAGGTGTTAGCTGGGAGTGGTATCTCTAGGTGTTAGCTGGGAGTGGTATTTCTAGGGGTTAACTGGGAGTGGTGTCTCTAGGGGTTAACTGGGAGTGGTATCTCTAGGGGTTAGCTGGGAGTGGTATCTCTAGGGGTTAGCTGGGAGTGGTGTCTCTAGGGGTTAGCTGGGTGTGGTGTCTCTAGGGGTTAACTGGGAGTGGTATTTCTAGGTGTTAGCTGGGAGTGGTATTTCTAGGTGTTAGCTGGGAGTGGTATCTCTAGGTGTTAGCTGGGAGTGGTATTTCTAGGTGTTAGCTGGGAGTGGTATCTCTAGGGGTTAGCTGGGAGTGGTATCTCTAGGGGTTAGCTGGTAGCTGGGAGTGGTATCTCTAGGGGTTAGCTGGGAGTGGTATCTCTAGGGGTTAGCTGGGAGTGGTATCTCTAGGGGTTAGCTGGGAGTGGTATCTCTAGGGGTTAGCTGGGAGTGGTATCTCTAGGTGTTAGCTGGGAGTGGTATCTCTAGGGGTTAGCTGGGAGTGGTATCTCTAGGGGTTAGCTGGGAGTGGTGTCTCTAGGGGTTAGCTGGGAGTGGTATCTCTAGGGGTTAGCTGGGAGTGGTATCTCTAGGGGTTAGCTGGGAGTGGTATCTCTAGGGGTTAGCTGGGAGTGGTATTTCTAGGTGTTAGCTGGGAGTGGTATCTCTAGGGGTTAGCTGGTAGCTGGGAGTGGTATCTCTAGGGGTTAGCTGGGAGTGGTATCTCTAGGTGTTAGCTGGGAGTGGTGTCTCTAGGGGTTAGCTGGGAGTGGTATTTCTAGGGGTTAGCTGGGAGTGGTATCTCTAGGTGTTAGCTGGGAGTGGTATTTCTAGGGGTTAGCTGGGAGTGGTATTTCTAGGGGTTAGCTGGGAGTGGTATCTCTAGGTGTTAGCTGGGAGTGGTATTTCTAGGGGTTAGCTGGGAGTGGTATTTCTAGGGGTTAGCTGAGAGTGGTATTTCTAGGGGTTAACTGGGAGTGGTATTTCTAGGTGTTAGCTGGGAGTGGTATCTCTAGGTGTTAGCTGGGAGTGGTATCTCTAGGGGTTAGCTGGGAGTGGTATCTCTAGGGGTTAGCTGGGAGTGGTGTCTCTAGGGGTTAGCTGGGTGTGGTGTCTCTAGGGGTTAACTGGGAGTGGTATTTCTAGGTGTTAGCTGGGAGTGGTATTTCTAGGTGTTAGCTGGGAGTGGTATCTCTAGGGGTTAGCTGGGAGTGGTATTTCTAGGTGTTAGCTGGGAGCTGGGAGTGCTGTCTCAGGGAATATCAGGCCCTGTCACACACTGCAGCATGAGGAGGAGAGGAGAGTCTCTCTCTCTCTCAATCTTTCCCTCCCTCTCTGTCTCTGGCCTGCATGGCTTTCATGTTTTATTTAAAGTCCTGTCTAACTCACAGAGTGCTGCTAACTCATTGAATGTGATTTGTTTGAGCAATGCTTCTCGCCGTGTGTGTGTGTGTGTTCCAGTGTGTGTGTGTGTGTGTTCCAGTGTGTGTGTGTGTGTTCCAGTGTGTGTGTGTGTGTGTGTGTGTGTGTGTGTGTGTGTGTGTGTGTGTGTGTGTGTGTGTGTGTGTGTGTGTGTGTGTGTGTGTGTGTGTGTGTGTTCTCCAGGGTGTGTGTGTGTGTTCTCCAGGGTGTGTGTGTGTCAAAGAAAATTGGCCTCAAAAACTATATACAGTAGCTATATACAGTAGAGACGCTATATACAGTAGCGAGGCTATATACAGTAGAGAGGCTATATATAGTAGCGAGGCTATATACAGTAGCGGGGCTATATACAGTAGCAAGGCTATATACAGTAGAGAGGCTATATACAGTAGAGAGGCTATATACAGTAGCGAGGCTATATACAGTAGCGAGGCTATATACAGTAGCGAGGCTATATACAGTAGCGAGGCTATATACAGTAGAGCGGCTATATACAGTAGCGAGGCTATATACAGTAGAGAGGCTATATACAGTAGAGAGGCTATATACAGTAGCGAGGCTATATACAGTAGAGAGGCTATATACAGTAGAGAAGCTATATACAGTAGAGAGGCTATATACAGTAGAGAGGCTATATACAGTAGAGAGGCTATATACAGTAGAGAGGCTATATACAGTAGCGAGGCTATATACAGTAGCGAGGCTATATACAGTAGAGAGGCTATATACAGTAGAGCGGCTATATACAGTAGCGAGGCTATATACAGTAGAGAGGCTATATACAGTAGAGAGGCTATATACAGTAGCGAGGCTATATACAGTAGAGAGGCTATATACAGTAGAGAGGCTATATACAGTAGCGAGGCTATATACAGTAGAGAGGCTATATACAGTAGAGAGGCTATATACAGTAGAGAGGCTATATACAGTAGAGAGGCTATATACAGTAGAGAGGCTATATACAGTAGCGAGGCTATATACAGTAGAGAGGCTATATACAGTAGCGAGGCTATATACAGTAGCGAGGTGTTACGGATACAGGTATCCTGTGTGTATTTTCTTTCCTTCTCCCCTATTCACAGGTGCCGCCAATCAGTCGCTAATCAGAAGACACCTGCTCCTTTTCCCTTACCCAATCACGTCCCCTTTCCCTTGGTTTAAAAACCTAGTCAGTTGTTTTCTCTGGAGCTCGATCTCTCTGTCGTTCAATCTCTCTGTGTCTCAATCTCTCTCTCTCTCTCTCTCTCTCTCTGGATTGAGCACTTTTTTGTTTTTTGTTCCTACATGTCACATTTGTCTGGAATTATGTGAGTATGTATTGTCTGTTTGTTGGTGGGTAAAGGGGGTACCAAGACAAGTCGCCCATGGGCATACACTACCCGTAGGTAAACTTTGTCTAAATACCCTAGTTAGAACTGGGTGGACCACCCACAGTATTATTGGTTAGTGAGCTAGCTGTTAAAGCAGGCTGGTCTAGCTTAGGGTTGTTTTTGGATATTTATTAGTTATTTCCTTGGGGCCATCTCAGCCCCTCCTCCCGCCCCCCTTTACTGTGTGTTTAAATAAACCCTGAGTGTTTGACGGTAGATTTAAGTTGTCTGTGGTTTTTGTTCTCACTGTTACTTTTTCACTGTTATAATTTGCATGAGTTATATTTACGGGTCTCGTTGCCATCCCCCCTAGACTGCAGAGCCAAAAGGATTCGTAACACAAGGCTATATACAGTAGCGAGGCTATGTACGGTAGATAGGCTATATACAGTAGCGAGGCTACATACAGACACCGGTTAATCAGGCTGATTGAGGTTTCATGTATATATATATAGATATTTTTAAAGTGACTATGCATATATGATGAACAGAGAGTAGCAGTAGCGTAAAAGAGGGGTTGGCGGGTGGCGGGACACAATGCAGATAGCCCGGTTAGCCACTGTGCGGGAGCACTGGTTGGTCGGCCCAATTGAGGTAGTATGTACATGAATGTATAGTTAAAGTGACTATGCATATATGATAAACGGAGAGTAACAGCAGCGTAAAAGAGGGGTTAGGGTCATGATCATGCTGCATCACACTGCACACTGCATCATACTACATCATACTGCAAAACACATCATACTATATCATACTACATCATACTACATCATACTGCAAAACACATCATACTGCGTCACACTGCATCATACTACATCATACTGCAAAACACATTATACTGCATCACACTGCATCACACTGCATCATACTGCATCATACTGCAAAACACATTATACTGCATCATACTGCGTCACACTGCATCATACTGCATCATACTGCAAAACACATTATACTGCATCACACTGCATCACACTGCATCATACTACATCATACTGCAAAACACATCATACTGCGTCACACTGCATCATACTGCATCATACTGCAAAACACATCATACTACATCATACTGCAAAACACATCATACTGCGTCAGACTGCATCATCCTGCATCATACTGCAAAACACATCATACTGCATCACACTGCATCATACTACATCATACTGCAAAACACATCATACTGCATCATACTACATCATACTGCAAAACACATCATACTGCATCACACTGCATCATACTACATCATACTGCATCATACTACATCATACTGCAAAACACATCATACTATATCATACTGCATCATCCTGTATCATACTGCAAAACACATTATACTGCATCATACTGCATCATACTGCATCATCCTGCAAAATGTATCATGCTGCATCATCCTGTAAAACACATCATACTGCGTCACACTGCATCATACTGCATCACACTACATCACACTACATCATACTGCAAAACACATCACACTGCATCCTGCAAAATGTATCATACTGCATCATCCTGTAAAACACATTATACTGCATCACACTGCATCATCCTGCAAAATGCATCATACTGCATCATACTGCAAAATGCATCATACTGCATCATCCTGCAAAATGCATCATACTGCATCATACTGCAAAATGCATCATACTGCATCATACTGCAAAACACATCATACTGCATCATCCTGCAAAATATATCATACTGCATCATACTGCATCATCCTGCAAAATGCATCATACTGCATCACACTGCATCGTCCTGCAAAATGAATCATACTGTATCATACTGCATCATCCTGCAAAATGCATCATACTGCATCACACTGCATCGTCCTGCAAAATGAATCATACTGTATCATACTGCATCATCCTGCAAAATGCATCATACTGCATCACACTGCAAAATGCATCATACTGCATCATACTGCATCATCCTGCAAAATGAATCATACTGTATCATACTGCATCATACTGCATCATACTGCAAAACCTGATTGCTGACATGCAAAACCTTGTTGGGATTGTATCAACGGTGGACTAATGAAACAAATACCAAAATAGAGTTTGTGAATGGTATTTCCTTTATGTGTGCATCTGCATGAATATAATTTAGGTGTGTCTGTGCACACAGTCGCACCAGTCTTGCAAGGTGTTAGTTATGCAGCATAGCTAATCCTGCAGCAGCAGTATTTTGAAGGGCATTAACAGTAAATCTAACAGCTCTAACAGCTCTTGTGTTTATGTCACCAAGGCCATGCAATACACTTTTCCTGTTCTGACCAGATTGTCCCTCAGTCCCAAAGTGACATTCCTTCTGACAGTATAGTTCTGAGGTACTGGATTTAAAATGGGTTAGGCTACTCATGTCTTTTACCTACCAAGACCCTAGGACATATAATCTAGATCAGGGGTCTCCAACCTTTTCCTTCATAAGAGCTACTTCATATTAATAACATGTTAAAAGGTATAGAGATGGGTTCCTTCATATTAATAACATGTTAAAAGGTAAACTGTAGAGATGGACTACTTCATATTAATAACATGTTAAAAGGTAAACTGTAGAGATGGACTACTTCATATTAATAACATGTTAAAAGGTATAGAGATGGGTTACTTCATATTGATAACATGCTAAAAGGTATAGAGATGGGTTCCTTCATATTAATAACATGTTAAAAGGTATAGAGATGGGTTCCTTCATATTAATAACATGTTAAAAGGTATAGAGATGGGCTACTTCATATTAATAACATGTTAAAAGGTAAACTGTAGAGATGGGCTACTTCATATTAATAACATGTTAAAAGGTAAACTGTAGAGATGGACTACTTCATATTAATAACATATTAAAAGGTATAGAGATGGGCTACTTCATATTAATAACATGTTAAAAGGTATAGAGATGGGTTACTTCATATTAATAACATGCTAAAAGGTATAGAGATGGGTTACTTCATATTAATAACATGTTAAAAGGTATAGAGATGGGCTACTTCATATTAATAACATGTTAAAAGGTAAACTGTAGAGATGGGCTACTTCATATTAATAACATGTTAAAAGGTATAGAGATGGTTCCTTCATATTAATAACATGTTAAAAGGTATAGAGATGGGCTACTTCATATTAATAACATGTTAAAAGGTATAGAGATGGGCTACTTCATATTAATAACATGTTAAAAGGTAAACTGTAGAGATGGACTACTTCATATAAATAACATGTTAAAAGTATAGAGATGGTTCCTTCATATTAATAACATGTTAAAAGGTAAACTGTAGAGATAGACTACTTCATATTAATAACATGTTAAAATGTAAACTGTAGAGATGGGCTACTTCATATTAATAACATGTTAAAAGGTAAACTGTAGAGATGGGCTACTTCATATTAATAACATGTTAAAAGGTAAACTGTAGAGATGGACTACTTCATATAAATAACATGTTAAAAGGTATAGAGATGGTTCCTTCATATTAATAACATGTTAAAAGGTAAACTGTAGAGATGGACTACTTCATATTAATAACATGTTAAAAGGTATAGAGATGGGCTACTTCATATTAATAACATGTTAAAAGGTATAGAGATGGGCTACTTCATATTAATAACATGTTAAAAGGTATAGAGATGGTTCCTTCATATTAATAACATGTTAAAAGGTGTAGAGATGGGCTACTTTATATTAATAACATGTTAAAAGGTAAACTGTAGAGATGGGCTACTTCATATTAATAACATGTTAAACGGTATAGAGATGGTTACTTCATATTAATAACATGTTAAAAGGTATAGAGATGGGTTCCTTCATATTAATAACATGTTAAAAGGTATAGAGATGGGCTACTTCATATTAATAACATGTTAAAAGGTAAACTGTAGAGATGGACTACTTCATATTAATAACATGTTAAAAGGTATAGAGATGGGCTACTTCATATTAATAACATGTTAAAAGATAAACTGTAGAGATGGGCTACTTCATATAAATAACATGTTAAAAGGTATAGAGATGGGCTACTTCATATTAATAACATGTTAAAAGGTAAACTGTAGAGATGGGCTACTTCATATTAATAACATGTTAAAAGGTATAGAGATGGGCTACTTCATATTAATAACATGTTAAAAGGTATAGAGATGGGCTACTTCATATTAATAACATGTTAAAAGGTATAGAGATGGGCTACTTCATATTAATAACATGTTAAAAGGTATAGAGATGGGTTCCTTCATATTAATAACATGTTAAAAGGTATAGAGATGGGCTACTTCATATTAATAACATGTTAATAGGTAAACTGTAGAGATGAGCTACTTCATATTAATAACATGTTAAAAGGTATAGAGATGGGCTACTTCATATTAATAACATGTTAAAAGGTATAGAGATGGGTTCCTTCATATTAATAACATGTTAAAAGGTAAACTGTAGAAATGGGCTACTTCATATTAATAACATGTTAAAAGGTATAGAGATGGGCTACTTCATATTAATAACATGTTAAAAGGTATAGAGATGGGCTCCTTCATATTAATAACATGTTAAAAGGTAAACTGTAGAGATGGGCTACTTCATATTAATAACATGTTAAAAGGTAAACTGTAGAGATGGGCTACTTCATATTAATAACATGTTAAAAGGTATAGAGATGGGCTACTTCATATTAATAACATGTTAAAAGGTATAGAGATGGGCTACTTCATATTAATAACATGTTAAAAGGTAAACTGTAGAGATGGGCTACTTCATATTAATAACATGTTAAAAGGTATAGAGATGGGCTACTTCATATTAATAACATGTTAAAAGGTATAGAGATGGGCTACTTCATATTAATAACATGTTAAAAGGTATAGAGATGGGTTCCTTCATATTAATAACATGTTAAAAGGTATAGAGATGGGCTACTTCATATTAATAACATGTTAATAGGTAAACTGTAGAGATGAGCTACTTCATATTAATAACATGTTAAAAGGTATAGAGATGGGCTACTTCATATTAATAACATGTTAAAAGGTATAGAGATGGGTTCCTTCATATTAATAACATGTTAAAAGGTAAACTGTAGAAATGGGCTACTTCATATTAATAACATGTTAAAAGGTATAGAGATGGGCTACTTCATATTAATAACATGTTAAAAGGTATAGAGATGGGCTCCTTCATATTAATAACATGTTAAAAGGTAAACTGTAGAGATGGGCTACTTCATATTAATAACATGTTAAAAGGTAAACTGTAGAGATGGGCTACTTCATATTAATAACATGTTAAAAGGTATAGAGATGGGCTACTTCATATTAATAACATGTTAAAAGGTATAGAGATGGGCTACTTCATATTAATAACATGTTAAAAGGTAAACTGTAGAGATGGGCTACTTCATATTAATAACATGTTAAAAGGTAAACTGTAGAGATGGGCTACTTCATATTAATAACATGTTAAAAGGTAAACTGTAGAGATGGACTACTTCATATTAATAACATGTTAAAAGGTATAGAGATGGGCTACTTCATATTAATAACATGTTAAAAGGTAAACTGTAGAGATGGACTACTTCATATTAATAACATGTTAAAAGGTATAGAGATGGGTTCCTTCATATTAATAACATGTTAAAAGGTATAGAGATGGGCTACTTCATATTAATAACATGTTAAAAGGTAAACTGTAGAGATGGGCTACTTCATATTAATAACATGTTAAAAGGTATAGAGATGGGCTCCTTCATATTAATAACATGTTAAAAGGTAAACTGTAGAGATGGACTACTTCATATTAATAACATGTTAAAAGGTAAACTGTAGAGATGGGCTCCTTCATATTAATAACATGTTAAAAGGTAAACTGTAGAGATGGACTACTTCATATAAATAACATGTTAAAAGGTAAACTGTAGAGATGGACTACTTCATATTAATAACATGTTAAAAGGTAAACTGTAGAGATGGGCTACTTCATATTAATAACATGTTAAAAGGTAAACTGTAGAGATGGACTACTTCATATTAATAACATGTTAAAAGGTAAACTGTAGAGATGGACTACTTCATATTAATAACATGTTAAAAGGTAAACTGTAGAGATGGACTACTTCATATTAATAACATGTTAAAAGGTATAGAGATGGGCTCCTTCATATTAATAACATGTTAAAAGGTAAACTGTAGAGATGGACTACTTCATATTAATAACATGTTAAAAGGTATAGAGATGGGTTACTTCATATTAATAACATGTTAAAAGGTAAACTGTAGAGATGGACTACTTCATATTAATAACATGTTAAAAGGTAAACTGTAGAGATGGACTACTTCATATTAATAACATGTTAAAAGGTATAGAGATGGGTTACTTCATATTAATAACATGTTAAAAGGTAAACTGTAGAGATGGACTACTTCATATTAATAACATGTTAAAAGGTATAGAGATGGGCTACTTCATATTAATAACATGTTAAAAGGTAAACTGTAGAGATGGACTACTTCATATTAATAACATGTTAAAAGGTATAGAGATGGGTTCCTTCATATTAATAACATGTTAAAAGGTATAGAGATGGGCTACTTCATATTAATAACATGTTAAAAGGTAAACTGTAGAGATGGGCTACTTCATATTAATAACATGTTAAAAGGTATAGAGATGGGCTCCTTCATATTAATAACATGTTAAAAGGTAAACTGTAGAGATGGACTACTTCATATTAATAACATGTTAAAAGGTAAACTGTAGAGATGGGCTCCTTCATATTAATAACATGTTAAAAGGTAAACTGTAGAGATGGACTACTTCATATAAATAACATGTTAAAAGGTAAACTGTAGAGATGGACTACTTCATATTAATAACATGTTAAAAGGTAAACTGTAGAGATGGACTACTTCATATTAATAACATGTTAAAAGGTAAACTGTAGAGATGGACTACTTCATATTAATAACATGTTAAAAGGTAAACTGTAGAGATGGACTACTTCATATTAATAACATGTTAAAAGGTATAGAGATGGGCTCCTTCATATTAATAACATGTTAAAAGGTAAACTGTAGAGATGGACTACTTCATATTAATAACATGTTAAAAGGTATAGAGATGGGTTACTTCATATTAATAACATGTTAAAAGGTAAACTGTAGAGATGGACTACTTCATATTAATAACATGTTAAAAGGTAAACTGTAGAGATGGACTACTTCATATTAATAACATGTTAAAAGGTAAACTGTAGAGATGGACTACTTCATAAGCTCAGCAACAAAAGAAACGCCCCGTTTCAGGACCCTGTCTTTCAAAGATTATTCGTAAAAATCCAAGTCACTTCACAGATCTTCATTATAAAGGGTTTAAACACTGTTTCCCATGCTTGTTCAATGATCCATAAACAATTAATGAACATGCACCTGTGGAACGGTTGTTAAGACACTAACAGCTTACAGACGGTAGGCAATTAAGGTCACAGTTATGAAAACTTAGGACAAACTTAGGACACTTAGGACACTTCTACTGACTCTGAAAAACACCAAAAGAAAGATGCCCAGGGTCCCTGCTCATCTGCGTGAACGTGCCTTAGGCATGCTGCAAGGAGGCATGAGGACTGCAGATGTGGCCAGGGCAATAAATTGCAATGTTCGTACTGTGAGAAGCCTAAGACAGCACTACAGGGAGACAGGACGGACAGCTGATCGTGATGCACGTGATGTTCGGTACATCTGAACATCACACCTGCAGGACAGGTACAGGATGGCAACAACTGCCCGAGTTACACCAGGAATGCACATTCCCTCCCTCAGTGCTCAGACTGTCCACAACAGACTGAGAGAGGCTGGACTGAGGGCTTGTAGGCCTGCAGGTCCTCACCAGACATCACCGGCAACAACATCACCTATGTGCACAAACCCACCGTCGCTGGACCAGACAGGACTGGCAAAAAGTGTTCTTCACTGACGAGTCACGGTTTTGTCTCACCAGGGGTGATGGTCGGACTCGCATTTTTTGTCGAAGGAATGAGCGTTACACCGAGGCCTGTACTCTGGAGCGGGATCGATTTGGAGGTGGACGGTCCGTCATGGTCTGGGGCGGTGTGTCACAGCATCATCGGACTGAGCTTGTTGTCATTGCAGAGATCCTCCTCCCTCATGTGGTACCCTTCCTGCAGGCTCATCCTGACATGACCCTCCAACATGACAATGCCACCAGCCATACTGCTCGTTCTGTGCGTGATTTCCTGCAAGACAGGAATGTCAGTGTTCTGCCATGGCCAGCGAAGAGTCCGAATCTCAATTCCATTGAGCACGTCTGGGACCTGTTGGATCGGAGGGCGAGGGCTAGGGCCATTCCCCTGAGAAATGTCCGGGAACTTTCAGGTGCCTTGGTGGAAGAGTGGGGTAATATCTCACAGCAAGAACTGGCAAATCTGGTGCAGTCCATGAGGAGGAGATGCACTGCAGTACTTAATGCAGCTGGTGGCCACACCAGATATTGACTGTTACTTTTGATTTTGACCCCCCCCCCTTTGTTCAGGGATGCATTATTCCATTTCTGTTAGTCACATGTCTGTGAAACTTGTTCAGTTTGTCTCAGTTGTTGAATCTTGTTATGTTCATACAAATATTTACACACGTTAAGTTTGCTGAAAATAAACGCAGTTGACAGTGAGAGGACATTTATTTTTTTTGCTGAGTTTATTAATAACATGTTAATAGGTCTACTGTAGAGGTGGGCTACTTCATATAAATAACATGTTGAAAGTCTGCTGTAGAGGTGGGCTACTCCATTTGAATATCATGTTAAAAGGTTGCTGTAGAGGTGGGCTACTCCATTTGAATATCATGTTAAAAGGTTGCTGTAGAGGTGGGCTACTCCATTTGAATATCATGTTAAAAGGTTGCTGCCTAGTAGAACATCTGTTGAATTGCTCCAGCAATGCATTGAAAGCGCGATCGTGGCACTCTGCCAAGTACTGAAGTCTTTCCATAAGGTTTTGAAGTAAATCCTCATGTCTTCCAATGCTGGCTCCTTGGGAGGAGACAGCGTGGCGGAGCTGGTCCAAGTCTGCTGGGACAGTCATAGCCAGTTCATACTATCAAGACTCAGGCTAAGACCCAGAGTGCGACTTTCAGAGTTTATTATAGAACGAAGGGGCAGGCAAAAGGTAAGGCAGGCAAAGAGTCGTAATCAGAGTCAGGCAGGTACAGGACGGCAGGCTGGATCAGGGACAGGCAGAAAGGTCAGAACTGGGAAGACTAGGAGAAACAAACTAGAGCACAGGAACATGCTGGTGGGACTTGACGGGACAAGACGAACTGGTATATCCGATGTGAAATGGCTAGCTAGTTAGCGGGGTGCGCGCTAATAGCGTTTCAATCGGTGACGTCACTCGCTCTGAGACCTTGAAGTAGTTGTTCCCTTTGCTCTGCAAGGGCCGCGGCTTTTGTGGAGCGATGCGTAACAATGCTTTGAGGGTGGCTGTTGTCGATGTGTGCAGAGGGTCCCTGGTTCGAGCCCAGGTAGGGGCGAGGAGAGGGATGGAAGCTAAACTGTTACTCTGGCAACAGAAAAACAGAAAACTCAGGTATAAATACACAGGAGATAATGGGGGGGGGGGGGGGTGGGAGACACGCTGGTGGGACTTGACGGGACAAGACGAACTGGCAACAGACAAACAGAAAACTCAGGTATAAATACACAGGAGATAATGGGGGGGGGGGGGGGGGGACACGCTGGTGGGGGGGTGGAGACAAGCACAAAGACAGGTAAAACAGACCAAGGTGTGACATACTTCATATTAATAACATGTTAAAAGGTCTACTGTGCTACTCTCTCTCACCCAGACTGTAGTCTAGTTTGGAATAGTAAAAGGAAACAGGTCAAACCGGACCAACCTGAACAGCTGCATTGTACCGTGGCGATGTGTATGTGGTGGGGGTGGGAGAGCAGGTGTGTGTGGGAGCGGTCAGGCGTACGTGCAGGGGGGGCCGAGTGTGCCAAACTGTCTTTTTGTGTATTTGCGTGTGTGTGTATGTATGTTTTCTTGCACTTTCCCAGATGGGTTCTCTCTGGGTCCTCCCCTGCAGATGGAGTCAGTTCTCTCTCTGTCTCTCTCTCTCTCTCTCTCTGTCTCTCTCTCTCTCTCTCTCTGTCTCTCTCTCTCTGTCTCTCTCTCTCTGT
>NW_026600769.1:0-10000 GCF_029448725.1 Salvelinus fontinalis | reverse complement strand
AGGCTGTAAGGGACTGGGGTCAGAGGCTGTAAGGGACTGGGGTCAGAGGCTGTAAGGGACTGGGGTCAGAGGCTGTAAGGGACTGGGGTCGGAGGCTGTAAGGGACTGGGGTCGGAGGCAGTAAGGGCTGGGGTCAGAGGCTGTAAGGGACTGGGGTCGGAGGCTGTAAGGGACTGGGGTCAGAGGCTGTAATGGACTGGGGTCAGAGGCTGTAATGGACTGGGGTCAGAGGCTGTAAGGGCTTGGGTCAGAGGCTGTAATGGACTGGGGTCAGAGGCTGTAAGGGACTGGGGTCGGAGGCTGTAAGGGACTGGGGTCAGAGGCTGTAAGGGACTGGGGTTGGAGGCAGCAAGGGCTGGGGTCGGAGGCTGTAAGGGCTGGGGTCGGAGGCAGCAAGGGCTGGGGTCGGAGGCTGTAAAGACTGGGGTCAGAGGCTGTAAGGGACTGGGGTCAGAGGCTGTAAGGGACTGGGGTCGGAGGCTGTAAGGGACTGGGGTCAGAGGCTGTAAGGACTGGGGTCAGAGGCTGTAATGGACTGGGGTCAGAGGCTGTAAGGGACTGGGGTCAGAGGCTGTAAGGGCTGGGGTCAGAGGCTGTAAGGGCTGGGGTCAGATGCTGTAAGGGCTGGGGTCGGAGGCTGTAAGGGCTGGGGTCGGAGGCTGTAAGGGACTGGGGTCAGAGGCTGTAAAGACTGGGGTCAGAGGCTGTAAGGGACTGGGGTCAGAGGCTGTAAGGGACTGGGGTCAGAGGCTGTAAGGGACTGGGGTCAGAGGCTGTAAGGGACTGGGGTCAGAGGCTGTAAGGGACTGGGGTCAGAGGCTGTAAGGGACTGGGGTCAGAGGCTGTAAGGGACTGGGGTCAGAGGCTGTAAGGGACTGGGGTCAGAGGCTGTAAGGGACTGGGGTCGGAGGCTGTAAGGGACTGGGGTCAGAGGCTGTAAGGGACTGGGGTCAGAGGCTGTAAGGGACTGGGGTCAGAGGCTGTAAGGGACTGGGGTCAGAGGCTGTAAAGACTGGGGTCAGAGGCTGTAAGGGACTGGGGTCAGAGGCTGTAATGGACTGGGGTCAGAGGCTGTAAGGACTGGGGTCAGAGGCTGTAAGGGACTGGGGTCAGAGGCTGTAAGGGCTGGGGTCAGAGGCTGTAAGGACTGGGGTCAGAGGCTGTAATGGACTGGGGTCAGAGGCTGTAAGGGACTGGGGTCAGAGGCTGTAAGGACTGGGGTCAGAGGCTGTAAGGGACTGGGGTCAGAGGCTGTAAGGGACTGGGGTCAGAGGCTGTAAGGGACTGGGGTCAGAGGCTGTAAGGGACTTGGGTCAGAGGCTGTAAGGGACTGGGGTCAGAGGCTGTAAGGGACTAGGGTCGGAGGCTGTAAGGGACTGGGGTCAGAGGCTGTAAGGGACTGGGGTCAGAGGCTGTAAGGACTGGGGTCAGAGGCTGTAAGGGACTGAGGTCAGAGGCTGTAAGGACTGGGGTCAGAGGCTGTAAGGACTGGGGTCAGAGGCTGTAAGGGACTGGGGTCAAAGGCTGTAAGGGACTGGGGTCAGAGGCTGTAAGGGACTGGGGTCAGAGGCTGTAATGGACTGGGGTCAGAGGCTGTAAGGACTGGGGTCAGAGGCTGTAAGGGACTGGGGTCAGAGGCTTAAATGGTTACAATGTGTTTCGTACAGATGGTAACTCTAAGTGTGGTGGTGTTGCTGTACACGTAAAAGACAAGTTCTCGGTGGTCGTTCTGACTTCTGTTACTAAACCTAAGCAATTTGAATATCTGTCTTTGAACCTAAAACGTGGCTCATCTTAAAATATTGTTGTATCTTGCTGTTATAGACCTCCATCTGCTACTGTTGGCTCTCTGGATTGTATTTTCAAATTGTTATCACAATGTCAACTCTGAGTTTGTCCTGATGGGTGATCTGAATCAGGACTGGCTAACATCTAGCTCTGATCAACTTATAATTATATGCAATACCTACAATCTCACTCAGATTGTCAACAGTGTAACGAGGTTGAATATAAAATATCCTCTGAAATCCTCTTTGATTGATTTGATATTAACCGATACTCCTCATCGTTTTAATGCTTCTGGTATTTTTGGAAATGACATAAGTGATCACTGTGCTATTGCCTGTGTGAGAGATGGTAAAATTCCTAAGAAATCTCCACGTGTCATTAGGAAAAGAAACTGGAAGCGGTTTGATATTCAAGGTTTTTACATGATGTATCTGGCATTGAATGGAATAGAATGGAATTAATCCCTGATGGTGAACTAGCCTTTTCTTACTTCCACAACGTATTCCAGGATGTATGCAATAGGCCCCTTTTTAAAAATACAGGATTAAGGGCAGAGAGAACCCTTGGTTTACTAAGGAACTTACAAAATGCTATGTGGCCTAAAGCAAGAGGGACTGGTTTGGCAGATGATTGGATGGCTTTTAAACTTCTTCGAAATATGGGTGTGGCTATGACCCGTAAATTGAAAGCAGACCACTACCTGAAATCTACTTCACAAAATGTAAATAATCCATCCAAATTTTGGCAAGTAGTGAAAAGTTGAGAGTGCAGAAAAGATACACAGCTTCCTAAACAATTGTTGGTCGACACACAGATTGTAACTGAGAGAAGCTCCATTCTGAAAGCCTTGAAACAGCATGTTTTACATGCAGGCAGTTTATTTGAAAAGGTCAAAGGTTTAGTTGAGCCCCCTATGAATTTACCTGACACCCCTGTGCACTCCTTCACCAGGTTCTCCTTTTCATCCTTCTCTGTTTCAGAAGTGTGTAAAGCCCTGAAAGAAATTGATTTTAAAAAATCCCCTGGCCCTGCTGATCTAGACCCCCGCCTCCTACACCTAGCTGCAGACGTCATTGCTCCCCCCTTAACATGTATTTTTAACCTCCCACTTGATGTAAAGGAAATCCCCAAGTTACAGATATCTGCTTTTGTACTGCCTCTCCTGAAAGGTGGAGATCCTTCACTACTTGACAACTATCGACCCATATCAAAATTGTCTGTACTGTCAAAGGTACTGGAGTCCTTAGTTAGTAGACAGCTAAAGGTCCACTTCCAAGAAAACAACATCTGAAATGGAATCAGGTTTAATGTCTGGCCACAGCACTGTTTCAGCAACATTGAAGGTTTTAAATGACATCCACTGTGCTCTTGATAAGAAGTTACATTGTGTGTCTGTTTTTATTGATTTATCGAAGGCTTTTGACACCGTGGACCATGCTGTGTTAGTGCAAAGGTTAACATGTTGTGGAATTACAGGTCATGATCTAGATTGGTTTATAAATTACCTATCAAATCATACACAATGTGTAATGGCGGATGGTTGTACATCTGAGTCCATAGAGGTTTGCTCAGGTGTTCCGCAAGGTTCTATTTTGGGCCCACTGTTGTTCATTTTGTATTTCAACAACATTGGGGATCTTATTGAAACAGCAGATGTCCATTTTTATGCAGATGATACTGTTATTTATTCAAGTGGTAGTAGTTTATCTTTAGCTTTTGAAAATGCCCAAAGAGCATTTAACATCATACAACAGAATCTGTATGATTTAAAGCTGATTCTAAATTTGGGTAAAACAAAATGCATGGTATTTTCAAATGCAAGGCATGTTACTAATTATGTCATTGCTACATTGGCTGGACATACATTAGAGCAAGTTAAAGTGTACAAATATTAGGGTGTGTGGGTTGATGATAAGCTGAGCTTCACTGTGCATGTAGAGAACTCAATAAGGAAGCTGAAAATAGGATTTTATTACCGGCATAAGGCTTGTTTTTCTCTGGAGGCCAGGAAGGAGCTGGTACGATGTACATTACTGGCTGTTTTAGATTTTAGTGATGTTATATATATGCAGGCCTCAACCACTACCCTGAGAGCACTTGATTCAGTGTATCATGCAGCCCTCAGGTTCATTACAAATCAGAAACGTGTAACACATCATTGTGATCTCTACAGCGCTGTTGGCTGGTCGTCATTGACCTTGCGTAGGCTTAAACACTGGTATACACTGATTTATAATGCCATATTGGGTAAAATGCCATTTTATCTTTGTTCTTTTTTAGTCCGGTCAGTAAATAAATATCAATTACAGTCCCATTCTGATTTGCTTCTAACAGAACCAAACATTAGAACAGGTCATGGTAGAAATAGTTTTAGTTACTCAGCTCCGTGGTCCTGGAATTCTCTCCTGAACATTTTAAAATGTGATCTAGTTCCGTTGGTGGAGTTTAAACACTTGATCGATGTATATATCATAGAAGAGTGTAATTGTTTTTAGGCCAGCTGTTTTTAGTCAAGATGTTTGTGTTTTTAATGTAATATGTCATTGTTGTACTGTATGTGTGTTTATAGTTTTGTTTAATGTTGTGTTAGTGTATGTATGTTGTTTTATAGTTATAGTATAGTAGTATAGTTTTGTTTAATGTTGTGTTAGTGTATGTATGTTGTTTTGTCTGAAACGTTGTTCCCCCTGCTACTATTATCTCAATGAGAAAAAACCTGTATGAATAAAGGTAAAATATATATTTTTTTAAAGGACTAGGGTCAGAGGCAGTAAGGGCTGGGTTCAGAGACAGTAAGGGACTGGGGTCAGAGGCTGTAAGGGACTGGGGTCAGAGGCTGTAAGGGACTGGGGTCAGAGGCAGTGAGGACTGGGTTCAGAGACAGTAAGGGACTGGGGTCAGAGGCTGTAAGGGACTGGGGTCAGAGGCAGTGAGGACTGGGTTCAGAGACAGTAAGGGACTGGGGTCAGAGGCTGTAAGGGACTGGGGTCAGAGACAGTGAGGTCTGGGGTCAGAGACAGTAAGGGACTGGGGTCAGAGGCTGTAAGGGACTGGGGTCAGAGGCTGTAAGGGACTGGGGTCAGAGGCAGTGAGGACTGGGTTCAGAGACAGTAAGGGACTGGGGTCAGAGGCTGTAAGGGACTGGGGTCAGAGGCAGTGAGGACTGGGTTCAGAGGCAGTAAGGGACTGGGGTCAGAGGCAGTGAGGGACTGGGGTCAGAGGCAGTGAGGATGAGGGACTGGGGTCAGAGGCAGTGAGGTCTGGGGTCAGAGACAGTAAGGGACTGGGGTCAGAGGCTGTAAGGGACTGGGGTCAGAGGCAGTGAGGACTGGGTTCAGAGACAGTAAGGGACTGGGGTCAGAGGCTGTAAGGGACTGGGGTCAGAGGCAGTGAGGACTGGGTTCAGAGACAGTAAGGGACTGGGGTCAGAGGCAGTGAGGGACTGGGGTCAGAGGCAGTGAGGATGAGGGACTGGGGTCAGAGGCAGTGAGGATGAGGGACTGGGGTCAGAGGCAGAGACGGTGAGGGCTGGGGTCAGAGGCAGAGACGGTGAGGGACTGGGGTCAGAGGCAGTACAGGACTGGGGTCAGAGGCAGAGACGGTGAGGGCTGGGGTCAGAGGCAGTAAGGGATGGGGTCAGAGGCAGTGAGGGATGGGGTCAGAGGCAGTAAGGGCTGTGGTCAGAGGCAGAGGCAGTAAGGGCTGTGGTCAGAGGCAGAGGCAGTAAGGGCTGGGGTCAGAGACAGTAACGGATGGGGTTAGAGGCAGTAAGGGACTGGGGTCAGAGGCAGAGACGGTGAGGGACTGGGGTCAGAGGCAGAGACGGTAAGGGACTGGGGTCAGAGGCAGTACAGGACTGGGGTCAGAGGCAGAGACGGTGAGGGACTGGGGTCAGAGGCAGAGACGGTGAGGGCTGGGGTCAGAGGCAGAGACAGTGAGGGACTGGGGTCAGAGGCAGAGACGGTGAGGGACTGGGGTCAGAGGCAGAGACAGTGAGGGCTGGGGTCAGAGGCAGAGACGGTGGGGGACTGGGGTCAGAGGCAGAGATGGTGAGGGACTGGGGTCAGAGGCAGTAAGGGCTGTGGTCAGAGGCAGAGGCAGTAAGGGCTGTGGTCAGAGGCAGAGGCAGTAAGGGCTGGGGTCAGAGACAGTAACGGATGGGGTTAGAGGCAGTAAGGGACTGGGGTCAGAGGCAGAGACGGTGAGGGACTGGGGTCAGAGGCAGAGACGGTAAGGGACTGGGGTCAGAGGCAGAGACAGTGAGGGACTGGGGTCAGAGGCAGAGACGGTGAGGGACTGGGGTCAGAGGCAGAGACAGTGAGGGCTGGGGTCAGAGGCAGAGACGGTGGGGGACTGGGGTCAGAGGCAGAGACAGTGAGGGACTGGGGTCAGAGGCAGAGACGGTGAGGGACTGGGGTCAGAGGCAGAGACGGTGAGGGACTGGGGTCAGAGGCAGAGACAGTAAGGGCTGGGATCAGAGGCAGTGAGGACTGGGGTCAGAGGCAGAGGCAGTGAGGACTGGGGTCAGAGGCAGAGGCAGTAAGGGATAGGGTCAGAGGCAGTAAGGACTGGGGTCAGAGGCAGAGGCAGTAAGGGACTGGGGTCAGAGGCAGAGACGGTGGGGGACTGGGGTCAGAGGCAGAGGCAGTGAGGGCTGGGGTCAGAGGCAGAGACGGTGGGGGACTGGGGTCAGAGGCAGAGACGGTGAGGTACTGGGGTCAGAGGCAGAGACGGTGAGGGACTGGGGTCAGAGGCAGAGACGGTGAGGGACTGGGGTCAGAGGCAGAGACGGTGAGGGACTGGGTTCAGAGGCAGAGGCGGTAAGGGACTGGGGTCAGAGGCAGTAAGGGACTGGGGTCAGAGGCAGTAAGGGACTGGGGTCAGAGGCAGTAAGGGACTGGGGTCAGAGGCAGTAAGGGACTGGGGTCAGAGGCAGTAAGGGACTGGGGTCAGAGGCAGTAAGGGACTGGGGTCAGGGGCAGTGACGGTGAGGGCTGGGGTCAGAGGCAGTACAGGACTGGGGTCAGAGGCAGAGACGGTGAGGGCTGGGGTCAGAGGCAGAGACGGTGAGGGCTGGGGTCAGAGGCAGAGACGGTGAGGGCTGGGGTCAGAGGCAGAGACGGTGAGGGCTGGGGTCAGAGGCAGAGACGGTGAGGGACTGGGGTCAGAGGCAGAGACGGTGAGGGCTGGGGTCAGAGGCAGAGGCAGTACGGGACTGGGGTCAGAGGCAGAGACGGTGAGGGCTGGGGTCAGAGGCAGAGACTGTGAGGGACTGGGGTCAGAGGCAGAGACAGTGAGGGCTGGGGTCAGAGGCAGAGACTGTGAGGGCTGGGGTCAGAGGCAGAGACTGTGAGGGACTGGGGTCAGAGGCAGAGACTGTGAGGGACTGGGGTCAGAGGCAGAGACAGTGAGGGCTGGGGTCAGAGGCAGAGATGGTGAGGGACTGGGGTCAGAGGCGGTGAGGGCTGGGGTGTGAGACAGTAAGGGTAGGGGATCAGAAGCAATAAGGACTGGGGTCAGAATCAAGGAGAACTGGGTTCAGAGGCAGTGAGGACTGGGTTCAGTCAGTGAGGACTGGGTTCAGAGTCAGTGAGGACTGGGTTCAGAGACAGTAAGGACTGGGTTCAGAGGCAGTGAGGACTGGGTTCAGAATCAGTGAGGACTGGGGTCAGAGTCAGTGAGGACTGGGTTCAGAGGCAGTGAGGACTGGGTTCAGAGGCAGTGAGGACTGGATTCAGAGGCAGTGAGTGACTGGGGTCAGAGGCAGTACGGATGGGGTCAGAGGCAGTGAGGACTGGGTTCAGAGGCAGAGACAGTAAGGGCTGGGGTCAGAGGCAGTGAGGGACTGGGGTCAGAGGCAGTGAGGGACTGGGGTCAGAGGCAGTGAGGGACTGGGGTCAGAGGCAGTGAGGGACTGGGGTCAGAGGCAGTGAGGGACTGGGGTCAGAGGCAGTGAGGGACTGGGGTCAGAGGCAGTGAGGGACTGGGGTCAGAGGCAGTGAGGACTGGGGTCAGAGGCAGTGAGGGCTGGGGTCAGAGGCAGTGACGGTGAGGGCTGGGGTCAGAGGCAGTAAGGGACTGGGTTCAGAGGAAGTGAGGCATTGGGGTCAGAGGCAGTGAGGACTGGGTTCAGAGGCAGTAAGGGACTGGGTTCAGAGGCAGTAAGGGATAGGGTCAGAGGCAGTAAGATCTGGGGTCAGAGGCAGAGGCAGTAAGGGCTGGGGTCAGAGGCAGTAAGGGACTGGGTTCAGAGGAAGTGAGGCATTGGGGTCAGAGGCAGTGAGGACTGGGTTCAGAGGCAGTAAGGGACTGGGGTCAGAGACAGTGAGGACTGGGTTCAGAGGCAGTGAGGACTGGTTTCAGAGGCAGTGAGAGACTGGGGTCAGAGGCGGTGAGGACTGGGGTCAGAGACGGTGAGGACTGGGGTCAGAGACAGTAAGGGACTGGGGTCAGAGACAGTAAGGGACTGGGGTCAGAGACAGTGAGGGACTGGGGTCAGAGACGGTGAGGACTGGGGTCAGAGGCTGTAAGGGACTGGGGTCAGAGACAGTGAGGGACTGGGGTCAGAGACAGTGAGGACTGGGGTCAGAGACAGTAAGGACTGGGGTCAGAGACAGTAAGGACTGGGGTCAGAGACAGTAAGGACTGGGGTCAGAGACAGTAAGGGCTGGGGTCAGAGACAGTAAGGGACTGGGTTCAGAGACAGTAAGGGCTGGGGTCAGAGGCAGTAAGGGACTGGGGTCAGAGACGGTGAGGACTGGGGTCAGAGGCAGTAAGGGACTGGGGTCAGAGACAGTATGGGACTGGGGTCAGAGGCTGTAAGGGACTGGGGTCAGAGACAGTAAGGGACTGGGGTCAGAGACAGTGAGGACTGGGGCCAGAGACAGTAAGGGACTGGGGCCAGAGACAGTGAGGACTGGGGTCAGAGACAGTAAGGGACTGGGGTCAGAGGCAGTGAGGGACTGGGGTCAGAGACAGTAAGGGACTGGGGTCAGAGACAGTAAGGGACTGGGGTCAGAGACGGTGAGGAATAGGGGTCAGAAGCAGTAAGGGACTGGGGTCAGAGGCGGTGAGGAATAGGGGTCAGAAGCAGTAAGGGACTGGGGTCAGAGACGGTGAGGACTGGGGTCAGAGACAGTAAGGGACTGGGGTCAGAGGCAGTGAGGGACTGGGGTCAGAGACAGTAAGGGACTGGGGTCAGAGGCGGTGAGGAATAGGGGTCAGAAGCAGTAAGCTGCTGATTTCTACCCAACTCCTTAACCATAGCTTACAGTAAGTTTACAATATATTTTCCTTTCAGCCCTTCCCCTACGAGAGGCCTCTCAAAGCCATCTATGATTGTATTTCCTTGTACTGCTGCCCAGAGTGTACCACTCAAAGGCATGGTAACATGGGGATTCTGTTACGCTGCACCATGCAGGACACTAGAAACCCCAGTATGTGTACTGAGCCATGCTGATGAATAAGAAATAAGAAGAGAAACTGTCCTATTTGTTATTCTACAAGACAGTTTACCGTGAACACTGGATTGATTCTCTGTTTGTTTGGCAGAAGGTAGAAGCGGTAACATGATTATTACGGCCATATGTTTGTGTGTGATGAAAGTCTCTTTTTTGCATCCCAAATGGAACCCTATTCCCTATATAGTGCACTATGTTTGACCAGAGCCCATTTAGGGCATCGGGTACCATTTGGGATGAAACGTTCCCATCTGAAATGACTGGCAGTGTTTCCTCACTCATCTGTTCTGAAACAAACATGCTCAATCACCTCCTTTGATGTGTGTTGTGTGTCTAATTCCCTTTTAACACTGACTCACGTGTTTCACTGTTTACTTCCCTTCAGTATGGGTTTGGGAGAAAGAGAATGGCACAGCACTAGGCAGCACGTTTACCATCATCCAGGGCCTGGACCATGGATGATACTTTGTGTTTCTTTATCTCTCAAATTCATATTTTTCAAATTTTCTAATTCAAATTCAAGCTGCTTTATTGGCATGAAAAACATTGTGTCAATATTACCAAAGCAACAATGTATACAATATACAGTCTGTCTCTCTGTCTCTCTGTCTCTCTGTCTCTCTGTCTCTCTGTCTCTCTGTCTCTCTGTCTCTCTGTCTGTCTCTGTCTGTCTCTGTCTCTGTCTCTGTCTCTGTCTCTGTCTCTGTCTCTGTCTCTCTCTCTCTCTCTCTCTCTCTCTCTCTCTCTCTCTC
>NW_026600768.1:87500-130082 GCF_029448725.1 Salvelinus fontinalis | reverse complement strand
CAGTAACAGTATCTACCTGGTTGTAGTACTCGTAGACAGTGACAGTATCTACCTGGGTTGTAGTACTCGTAGACAGTGACAGTATCTACCTGGGTTGTAGTACTCATAGACAGTATCTACCTGGGTTGTAGTACTCGTAGACAGTGACAGTATCTACCTGGGTTGTAGTACTCCTAGACAGTGACAGTATCTACTTGAGTTGTAGTACTCGTAGACAGTAACAGTATCTACTTGGGTTGTAGTACTCGTAGACAGTGACTATCTACCTGGGTTGTAGTAATTGTGGACAGTGACAGTATCTACCTGGGTTGTAGTACTCGTAGACAGTATCTACCTGGGTTGTAGTACTCGTAGACAGTATCTACCTGGGTTGTAGTACTCGTAGACAGTATCTACCTGGGTTGTAGTACTCGTAGACAGTATCTACCTGGGTTGTAGTACTCGTAGACAGTATCTACCTGGGTTGTAGTACTCGTAGACAGTATCTACCTGGGTTGTAGTACTCGTAGACAGTATCTACCTGGGTTGTAGTACTCGTAGACAGTATCTACCTGGGTTGTAGGTCTCGTAGACAGTATCTACCTGGGATGTAGTACTCGTAGACAGTATCTACTTGGGTTGTAGTACTCGTAGACAGTAACAGTATCTACTTGGGTTGTAGTACTCGTAGACAGTAACAGTATCTACTTGGGTTGTAGTACTCGTAGACAGTGACAGTATCTACCTGGGTTGTAGTACTCATAGACAGTATCTACCTGGGTTGTAGTACTCATAGACAGTATCTACCTGGGTTGTAGTATTCGTAGACAGTGACAGTATCTACCTGGGTTGTAGTACTCGTAGACAGTAACAGTATCTACTTGGGTTGTAGTACTCGTAGACAGTAACAGTATCTACTTGGGTTGTAGTACTCGTAGACAGTAACAGTATCTACCTGGGTTGTAGTCCTTGTAGACAGTGACAGTATCTACCTGGGTTGTAGTCCTTGTAGACAGTGACAGTATCTACCTGGGTTGTAGTAATTGTGGACAGTGACAGTATCTACCTGGGTTGTAGTACTCGTAGATAGTATCTACCTGGGTTGTAGTACTCAGACAGTATCTACCTGGGTTGTAGTACTCATAGACAGTATCTACCTGGGTTGTAGTACTCAGACAGTATCTACCTGGGTTGTAGTACTCGTAGACAGTATCTACCTGGGTTGTAGTACTCAGACAGTATCTACCTGGGTTGTAGTACTCAGACAGTATCTACCTGGGTTGTAGTACTCAGACAGTATCTACCTGGGTTGTAGTACTCAGACAGTATCTACCTGGGTTGTAGTACTCATAGATAGTATCTACCTGGGTTGTAGTACTCGTAGACAGTATCTACCTGGGTTGTAGTACTCGTAGACAGTATCTACCTGGGTTGTAGTACTCGTAGACAGTATCTACCTGGGTTGTAGTACTCAGACAGTATCTACCTGGGTTGTAGTACTCATAGACAGTATCTACCTGGGTTGTAGTACTCGTAGACAGTATCTACCTGGGTTATAGTACTCGTAGACAGTATCTACCTGGGTTGTAGTACTCGTAGACAGTGACAGATGAAGGTTGGAGGAGTCCCACTTTGAATGTCTGCTGCAGTCGGAAGATGATGGTCTCAGTCTCCTTGTTGGACACCTGGTAGCACAGGTAGACCACAGGAGAGCACCATGAAGCTACCTCCGGACACTGATCTAAGGCCAGTTTTGAGTTAATAGTTTGCCTTTCACCTTTAAGATTTGGGGAGGTAAAGCTGATCCAAGATCTGTGCCTACAGGCCACAGACAACCTCAATCCAGACAGAGTAAAAAAATTATGACCAGTCAACTTCTAGGGTTGACATGGTAACGCTTGTCTCTCTACGTTCAGGTCATAGAAATAGAATGAGATTCTATTGAGATTCTATTTCTATGGTTCCAGTTCCTTGAACAGGTGAATGATGAAAAGGAAGGAAGTTACCACTTGACACTGATCTAAGATCCCACCTAAAAAGTTAGGATTTATGGGAGGATAAGCTGATCCTAGATCTGTTCTGGTACCTTGAAGAGGTGGATGATGAGGGAGCCTCTGTCACTCAGGTTGTCCACTATCTGGAAGTTGTTGATGTAACGGTCCACTGAGTTGGTCAGCTGGAGGCAAACAAACACAAAAACATGTTCAATATGCACACGGTCACAACAAGCTACACTTAAAGACACAGTCAAAATCAAGACATGCAGTTAGACCGCCATCTAGTGGAGACAGATGAACACTACAAGTGGATTAAAGGGATAGTTCACTTAAATTACATATCGGTTTCCTTACCCTGTAAGCAGTCTATGGACAAGGTATGACAGCACTCCATGCTTTGATTTAGTTTCCCTGACACTGTTTCCAAATGCATATGTGGCACAAATCCCCTTTAGCATTTAGCATTTGTGTTGCAAATGTCATGAAAGTAATGGGTCCGATATTAGCATTTTTGGGCATCATGTTCAAATCATCTGTAAGTGACTTTGTTGAGCTTCACAATAAGTGTTAGATACTTTCCGATGATTTGGATACGATGTGCAAAACAAATAAAAACAAATCGGTCCCATGACTTGAATTGGATTTGTGCTACACCTGCTAAAAAGTTAGCATTTGGAAACAGTGCCAGGGAAATAAAACCAAAGCATGGATTGCTGTCATAACTTGTCCATAGACGGCTGACAGGGTAAGGAAACCAAGGTGTAACTTAGTAATTGGGGTGAACTATCCCTTTAACGTGGGTTCCAGTACAGCAGTAGTTGTAACAGTACCATCTCCAGGTCTTCATTCTCTGGGACGAACCCAGTAGGAAGACTGATGTCCAGAACAACCATCCTGACCTCCCTTGGTCCCAGAGCCCTGGAGGTTGGAAAGAGAGAAAGAGAGAGAGAGAGAATAGTAGAACGAAGAGGAAGATAGAATCAAAAAGTAGAGACTCAAGTGTAATCCAATAACAGTAAGTCCCCTCGTGTATTTCGGAGAGGGGACCAAAAGAGAGTATGAAAAGACAGACTGCCAGGTAGCCTAGATATTCAACATAGTACTGTATAGTCTCACCTGACGTTAATAGTGATCCTGTAGGACTTCTCTGCATCTGGTGGAGGCTTTTCTGTCAGCGGGGTTAGAAAACATTGAGTTTAAGATTTGAGACTGGGATTGAGACTAAGATTGAGATTAAGATAGAAATGGAGATTGAGAGCTGGATTAACCTACCACTAGATTCTGCGATGGTCACGTCCAAATCAAAGTTCTTGCAGCTGCTCTTCTCATGCACCTCAGGGAGCTCGTTGTAGTAGGTCACCACCTAGGGCAGAGGTCATTAGACCAGGAAGTGACAACACAAACAAATATGACATCATACATCAATGTGACAAAATTATCAGACAAGCTCTGCTATCATGCATTGACTAATGGCCATAGACATGTTTTGTGGTCATACCTCTAGTATACCTTGCCCCTTCCCTTTGGCCTCCACTCTGAATCCCTGGTCTATTGGAGCCTGAGTGAAAACCCCACAGAAGAGAAGAGATGGTGAAAGAGGAACATGATACATCATAGTTACTAAACCTAGGCCACATATTTTACATAAGATACAGGTAGGTTGGGAGAGAAGAACTGGTGAAAGAGAGCGAGAATGAGAGAGAGAGGGTGAGAGAAAGAGAGAACAGATTCCCTCCTACCCTGGAGGAGCGTGCCACGTAGGAGGTCCTGGGGTCGAAGTGGAAGCGCTGGTCGCTGCGGCCCTGGATGCTCAGATCCACCTGGAGACTCAGGTCATTGGGAGGAGGTTTCTTTATCAGGTACTCAGACAGACCCTGCAGAACAACCATGGTGGGCTGGGGGAGAGAGAGACAGAGAGCGAAAGAGGGGGGAGGGAGAGAGGAAGGGTGAGAGGGGATGAAGAGATAGGGGAGAGAGAGACGGGGAGGAGAGGAGAGGTAAGAGAGAGAGGAAGCAGAGAGATTATTATAAAATATGTACTGGATTGTGTGGAGATCCAAATGGCAACAAACTGGACTGGCTAGTGACAACCTGCAATAACACTGTTGACATAAACTCAGCTCACTGACATCATGCAATACTTGTTTCCGGTGATGTCACTCAGTACCTGGGTGGATCCGTAGCCCCCGCCCCTGCGGCGCTGTTCGTTGAGCCACTCGAAAGGTGCGGCGGCTTCAGTCATGTGACTACTCTTCACCAGGGCTAGCAGGGCGTAGCCCGTCGCCTCCAGAGTGAAGAGGCGGTTCTCACTGTCTGGCCAATGGGTACCATCTGGAGGAGGGGAGAGAGGGAGGGAGGGGAGAGGGGGAGAGAATAACAGTGAAGCACAGCAGAGAATAGAGAGGGGGAGAGAGAGAGAATCAGAGACAGACAGACATTTTCCTACCTGGAGAGGCAGCTTTGAGTAGCAGGGTTTTTAAGAACAGTGAAGATGTCTCGTCAACCAGAGACAGAGCGTAGGCAGAGATGGCCAGAGAGTAGGGTCTCTTCAGAATACCATACGTGCTCCTCAGATAGTTGGCAGCATTCTGGATCCCATTCTAATACAATACAATAGCATACAACTTCACTGTCTATCCATTTGTTGGCGGCTTATTAATTCCATTCTTATATGAGCAGAGGGATAAAGAATAAACCTGAATTTTAATACAAAAGAGTCGGCACGAAAGCCCCATTTCCAAACACCGACATGCAATATACACCGGTTGGATTAATGGTCAGCCATGGCGCATGCAAACGTAGCGTGATAACAGGTCAGCCAACGAAATCCAAGATTCACCAGGGGAGTCAGGTAAAAAGGCATCCTACTCACAGATGACTAACTTACTTCTAACTGGGGCATCAGGTAGCCTAGTGGTTAGAGCGTTGGGCCAACCGAAAGGTTGCTAGATCGAATCCCCGAGCTGACAAGGTAAACATCTGTCGTTTTTCCCATGAACAACCCACTGTTCCTAAGCCGTCATTGTAAATAAGAATTTGTTCTTAACGGACTTGCCTAGTTAAATAAAGGTTAAATAAATAAAAATAAATAACTTACTTATCTCCCGTCCCAATATAACAGTTTCTGCCGGTTCTGTGACTGGCTTACCTTGATGGTGTGACCAGCTCCTTTGCAGTTGAGTTCTGTATGCTTGGTGGCTTCAGTCATGGCTATCAGGACAAAGGCTGTCAGAGTGGACTGAGACTCTGCACCTTGTACCCCACCCTGGAGAAGAGAGAAGCTGTTATAAGACTTCAGTCCCAGATCTCTCTCTGTTTGTCAGAGTGTGACTGTGTGCGCACATCAGTCCATGTGTGTATTTGTGAGCGTGCTTCTGCATCCACTCGTGTGTGTGTGTGTGTCTCTTTCTTACTGTCATAGTAGTAGTGTAGACAGGGTTGTCCTCTCTGAAAGATCCAGTGATCTGCTGTTTGTTGTTGAGCAGGTAGAGGAGAGGACCACACACATCCTGTTCACTCACTCCTGCCAGCTGATGAGCCATAGAGAACACCTTCACTACATACGCAGTGATCCTATAATGGAGAGGGGGGAGAGGGGGAGAAAGAGGGGGTGGGGGAGAAAGAGATGGTGGGCAGGGAGAGGGAGAGAAAGAGGGTGGTGGGGAAGGGAGAGAGGTGGAGGGAGAGGGGGAGAAAGAAAGGGTGGGGGGAAGGGAGAGAAAGTGAGGGTGCGGGGGAAGGGAGAGAGGTGGAGGGAGAGGAGGAGAAGGGAGAGAGGTGGAGGGAGAGGAGGAGAAGGGGGAGAGGGGGGGAGGAGAGGGTGGAGGAAGGGGGAGAGGTCGAGACGAGGAAAGAGAAGGTGGAGGGGAAGGGAGAGGGAGACAGAAAGAGAGAGAGAAAAGGGAAGAGGTAGAGAGAGAGGGTCTGAGGGTTACAAATACAATCCATTGTATTATTTAGATTACTGTGTGATTGATACACATTCTTCTTCTTCTATGTATTTGAACAATACCATGTGCTTGTGCCTTCATTCCTGTAGGGGGGGTAAGAGTCATCATTCTTCTTATACACCAGCTGCTTCTGGTAGCCTTTCTGTATGTAGTTGATGGCCTCCACCCTGCGTTGCACCCCTACAGTCTCCCAGTCGTTGGAGCGGTCCAGGTAGACAGTGGCTATAAGAGGCAGGGTGATGCTGGCTAGGTTCTGTTCCACACAGCCACCAGGCATACGGATCAAAGAGGCCAGAGAGTCACTGCTGATACTGTTGTCTATGGTGTCAGCCAACAGGTTACCTAGTGGGAGGAGTAGAGTAGAGTAGAGCAGAGCAGAGAGAGCAGAATAGAATGGAAGGAATTGAATAGGTTATATGTCCACACAGTTGCTTTGGCTTCACAATGCTCATAACCAACCCAAAGGCTTAGAGGCACCAGCCAGCCACCATTTCTGTCTAATAACGTAAACCTTGTTTCTCAGTTAGGCCTACCTCTGATGTTGATGAATGTCTCTGGTTGAGAGTTTGGAACCAGGGAGCCCAGCTCCACTTTGTCCACCTCCACTACCTGCCTCCCATCTGGGGGGAAACATAGTAAGAAGACTTAGTAAAGATTGTTTCTAAAGGAGACATGGTAATGGTACGCATTAGGGTTAGAGGTGATGAGTGTCTTAGTTCTACTCACCGTTCCCATGGTAATGGTACGCATTAGGGTTAGAGATGATGAGTGTCTTAGTTCTACTCACCGTTCCCATGGTAATGGTACGCATTAGGGTTAGAGATGATGAGTGTCTTAGTTCTACTCACCGTTCCCATGGTAATGGTACGCATTAGGGTTAGAGATGATGAGTGTCTTAGTTCTACTCACCGTTCCCATGGTAATGGTACGCATTAGGGTTAGAGATGATGAGTGTCTTAGTTCAACTCACCGTTCCCATGGTAATGGTACGCATTAGGGTTAGAGGTGATGAGTGTCTTAGTTCTACTCACCGTTCCCATGGTAATGGTACGCATTAGGGTTAGAGATGATGAGTGTCTTAGTTCTACTCACCGTGACCTCCCTTGGCAGAAGGATTCAATACAAAACTCTGCACTTTAGTCTTCTGCACTCCTTCCACCTGTTACAGGGTTTTGAAAACAGGTTAGAGATACCGGTCCTCGTATCTTAAGTAAGGACACTGATTCACAGTCGCTATATATATATATATATATATATGTTTTTATATATATTCTTTTTAATTAACATCTGAAATAATCACCCACCACCACGCGTAGCGTCTTCTTGACCCCGTCGCTACCCATAAACCCTTTGGCCATGGCAAGGACCTCCAGTAGCATCTCTCCAGCCTTGAGCGGTATGATGGTGTAGGGAACAACCAGGGATGAGCTGCCCTTCAACGTCACCTCCTGGGTGTGTTTCTCATTGAACGCCACACTGCACATGTCCTCTGTCTTCAGTAGCACCACCTTAACCTGGGTTGAGTAGAGGAGGAAATGGAGATGGTCAAGACACAAAATGGCTGAGAGGAAGTGAGCAGAACTGGGTGGATTTCTCATTGAACGCCACATGTCCTCCGTCTTCAGTAGCACCATTGCTTCTAGGTAAGCTGAAAAGAGGAGGGAACTGGAACGGTTGAGACACAAAATGGCTGACAGGAAGGGATCAGAGGGGAGCTAGTGGGTGGGAGTTGTAGGTAGATAGAGGTTGCCTCGATCTACAGGCTCAGATATTAATTCATCAGCCTGATGGTTACAGTAAGGCTTGAGGACTAAATAGAAGTCATGGGTGAGAGGTCAGAGGTGAGCTTGCCTCCATGTCCTCATCGTCATAGTTATGGAGCACAGCTTTGATCTCCACGTGTTCGTTCCTTGCCACTGAGTACGGGAGCTTCAGGTCCACGAAGAAACGCTTCCACGCACGAACGTTCCACGGCTCGGCTACGCAGAAACCTGGAATAAAAACAAAATGACTGAAACAAACAACAGCAGGTGGTTGAGGACATCATGCCTTAGAATGCTTGAATTGCACAGCAATATTTTGTATTCCTTATATCGTACCAGTATCCCCACTAGCATACTACCTGGAATCCTCCTGGGAAATGACTGAATATGGGTACAGTGAGAGGAAGCCATTTTAGACCACTGAGAATTAGGTCCAATCCCAAATAGACCCCTTAAATCCTAAGCCCTATGCACATGTGGTGATCTGATTGGATTTGACAGGCGTTAGTGATATGGTAACAGTTCCACCTTGCCCTCTGATTGGTGTTTCACCTTGCCAAAAAGTGCATAGGGCGTAGCACTTAGGGACTGGGTCCATGGCTAGCCCAGGGAAAGGGAAGGGTCTACCTGTGACAGGTGAGGAGCTGATGGCTAGTACTCCCCACTGGGTGATAGTGTCTGGGAAGACGGAATTCACATGCAGCGTTGCCAACCTGTAAGGAACAGACCCAAACTAATGAATCCCATTGAGTTGACCTCTTGTAAGCTCAGCTTGTGACATGTGCACAGTAAAACATTATCTTGAAGATAAATATAGAGAGAGACTGGTGGATTGTGATCGATTGATGCCATTGCCTAATACAATGCTAAGAGTGACACGGACGCGCACAGACACAAACAGACACAAACACACATAAATATCCCTGGGACAGTACACGATGGTGCAACAGTGTTCATTTTTTTGGGGGGGGGGGGGGGGGGGGGGCCAGGCTGTTTCTGATCTGTTAACTCAGCCAGTCTCAATGTGACCTCCAGTCCACTGTGGTGCAACTCTGGGGATTTACAGAGTAGGTAGTTTCATTTCAAAGGGACACTGCGAGATTCTGTCAATTTGCCGTTTTCTACTTCTCCAGAGTCTAATGAACTCGTGGATACCATTTGTGCGTCTCTATGTGCAGTATGAAGGAAGTTATAGGCGGCTACCAGGGCGGCAGGTAGCCTAGTGGTTAGAGCAGGTAGCCTAGTGGTTAGAGCAGGTAGCCTAGTGGTTAGAGCAGGTAGCCTAGTGGTTAGAGCAGGTAGCCTAGTGGTTAGAGCAGGTAGCCTAGGGGTTAGAGCGTTGGACTAGTAACCAAAAGGCTGCGAGATCAAATCCCCGAGCTGACACAAGGCAGTTAACCAACTGTTCCTAGGCCGTCATTGAAAATAAGAATTTGTTCTTAACTGACTTGCCTAGTTAAATTAAGGTAAAATAAATAAAATACTAATGAATAGGTAGTTTAGCAAGCCAATGATAACTAACGTTAGTGCAATGACTAAGTCTACAGGTACACTAGCTTAATTGCCAGAACCTTGCAGTATCCCTTTAAGGGTGAGAGGGGTGTGGCTTGGCCTATTCCCCTTTCGACTGGGATCACTAAATTGGTCAACCCCTCATAGAAAGAGTTTTCCCTGGACAGGTCATGTGGTACGTACAGTTTCAAACCAAGTCTTAGCCTATGAGCAGGGAAACTGCTGTCCCTTTCTATAAGGGGGTGAGAGGACAGACACACACATTCACTCACCCGTCTCTGCTGTCCTCAGGCACACTGGGCAGCGTCAGGTCTCTCCACAGCCATGACTCATAGAACTTAGACCTTACTGTCACCTTACTCTCCTCCATAAAGTCATCCTCCTCTTCCTCCTCCTCTTCCTCAGCAAGAGACACTCTCTGTCCTTCCATAACACGGTTGGATCCCAGGTTCATTGTAGACTCGATCAAAATTTCTTCACCTGATGCCAAAAAATAAATATGTTTCAACTCTGTTTGATGGATGGGTGGATGAATCGATTGATTGATGGATTAATTGAGCAATCAATCATTTTGAGCTCAGTTCTCTGCTGTAACATACAGGGGCCACTTGGACGGAAGTTAGATCTGGTTAGAATGAAATTAGACTCAACAAGACTCAACAAGACCTACAGTGTTGTTTTCAAGACCACCTAAAGCGAGACCGATTCAAGACCAAGACCACCTAAAGCGAGACCGATTCAAGACCAAGACCACCTAAAGCGAGACCGATTCAAGACCAAGACCACCTAAAGCGAGACCGATTCAAGACCAAGACCACCTAAAGCGAGATCGATTCAAGACCAAGACCACCTAAAGCGAGATCGATTCAAGACCAAGACCACCTAAAGCGAGACCGATTCAAGACCAAGACCACCTAAAGCGAGACCGATTCAAGACCAAGACCACCTAAACCGAGACCGATTCAAGACCAAGACCACCTTAAGCGAGATCGATTCAAGACCAAGACCACCTAAACCGAGACCGATTCAAGACCAAGACTAGGACCGGGAGGGGGGCGAGGGGTTCAAGACTAAGACCGGGAGGGGTGCGAGGGGTTCAAGACTAAAACCGCGAGAGGGGCGAGGAGTCCAAGACTAAGACCGGGAGGGGGGCGAGGAGTCCAAGACTAAGACCGGGAGGGGGGCGAGGAGTCCAAGACTAAGACCGGGAGGGGGGCGAGGAGTCCAAGACTAAGACCGGGAGAGGGGCGAGGAGTCCAAGACTAAGACCGGGAGGGGGGCGAGGAGTCCAAGACTAAGACCGGGAGGGGGGCGAGGAGTCCAAGACTAAGACCGGGAGGAGGGCGAAGGGTCCAAGACCGAGACCAGAAAAATTTAAATCCACCATAATAAGAGTTGAAAATGTCCAGTATTTCTGTGTTCAGATTTCAGAAGGACATTCTTTGGACATTCAGAATGGTGATAAATGCTGAGGACAAAAGTTATCACTAATCCAAACAGGTCCATAAAAAGACAAGCTTACCCCAGTCTCCCCTTACTAATCGTTAGCATACAACTTTCAAGCAATTTCCCACACTAGTTCCTACCAGCAAATCAAAGAAATCCTGCTGAGCACTAAAAAATATCCTCAAACGTTGTAGTGAAAGTAATGGACAGTAATTTTACGAGTAAAGTAGGAACCCCAGGTTTCAATAGGGGATCAGATATTCATGTGTCATGAAAGGAGTGTGGATATTTGGCCTGGCGAAGCTGGTTTACGTGCTGACTAGTGATGTGCAGTTTGCGAACAATTCATTATTTTTGAACGACTCATGATTCATTCATTTTAGTCGTTTGTTTGACCTGCTAATGCTGGCCGCAATGAACCCAACAGCAGGGTTAACACACACTCTTCAGGCTCGGCGGCTCCAGAGACGTGCTTTGACCACCAACTGTCTGTCATATGCAGGCAAATACACTGCTAAAAAAAATTAAGGGAACACTTAAACAACACAATGTAACTCCAAGTCAATCACACTTCTGTGAAATCAAACTGTCCACTTAGGAAGCAACACTGATTGACAATACATTTCACATGCTGTTGTGTAAATGGAATAGACAACAGGTGGAAATTATAGGCAATTAGCAAGACACCCCCAATAAAGGAGTGGTTCTGCAGGTGGTGACCACAGACCACTTCTCAGTTCCTATGCTTCCTGGCTGATGTTTTGGTCACTTTTGAATGCTGGCGGTGCTTTCACTCTAGTGGTAGCATGAGACGGAGTCTATAACCCACACAAGTGGCTCAGGTAGTGCAGCTCATCCAGGATGGCACATCAATGCGAGCTGTGGCAAGAAGGTTTGCTGTGTCTGTCAGCGTAGTGTCCAGAGCATGGAGGTGGTACCAGGAGACAGGCCAGTACATCAGGAGACGTGGAGGAGGCCGTAGGAGGGCAACAACCCAGCAGCAGGACCACTACCTCCGCCTTTGTGCAAGAAGGAGCAGAAGGAGCACTGCCAGAGCCCTGCAAAATGACCTCCAGCAGGCCACAAATGTGCATGTGTCTGCTCAAACGGTCAGAAACAGACTCCATGAGGGTGGTATGAGGGCCCGACGTCCACAGGTGGAGGTTGTGCTTACAGCCCAACACCGTGCAGGACGTTTGGCATTTGCCAGAGAACACCAAGATTGGCAAATTCGCCACTGGCCCCCTGTGCTCTTCACAGATGAAAGCAGGTTCACACTGAGCACACGTGACAGTCTGGAGACGCCGTGGAGAACGTTCTGCTGCCTGCAACATCCTCCAGCATGACCGGTTTGGAGGTGGGTCAGTCATGGTGTGGGGTGGCATTTCTTTGGGGGGCCGCACAGCCCTCCATGGGCTCGCCAGAGGTAGCCTGACTGCCATTAGTTACCGAGATGAGATCCTCTGACCCCTTGTGAGACCATATGCTGGTGCGGTTGGCCCTGGGTTCCTCCTAATGCAAGACAATGCTAGACCTCATGTGGCTGGAGTGTGTCAGCAGTTCCTGCAAGAGGAAGGCATTGATGCTATGGACTGGCCCGCCCGTTCCCCAGACCTGAATCCAATTGAGCACATCTGGGACATCATGTCTCGCTCCATCCACCAACGCCACGTTGCACCACAGACTGTCCGGGAGTTGGCGGATGCTTTAGTCCAGGTCTGGGAGGAGATCCCTCAGGAGACCATCCGCCACCTCATCAGGAGCATGCCCAGGCGTTGTAGGGAGGTCATACAGGCACGTGGAGGCCACACACACTACTGAGCCTCATTTTGCCTTGTTTTAACGACATTACATCAAAGTTGGATCAGCCTGTAGTGTGGTTTTCCACTTTAATTTTGAGTGTGACTCCAAATCCAGACCTCCATGGGTTGATACATTTGATTTCCATTGATAATTTTTGTGTGATTTTGTTGTCAGCACATTCAACTATGTAAAGAAAAAAGTATTTCATAAGAATAGTTCATTCATTCAGATCTAGGATGTGTTATTTTAGTGTTCCCTTTATTGTTTTGAGCAGTGTAGATCATGAGCATAGAGAAGAAAAATACATGATCAGAACTGATAATGAATCACATGGTGCAAGAAAGACTGCAATTCATTGGTTATTGAATGTTATGGACACAGCTTTGTAGAATCAACACACACACAGCCTCTGCTCAACCAACTCAAACTCAAGAACTAATCTTTTGGGTGCTGCAGTTTGCAAACGACTGCGCTTATCACCCTCATGGTAGTCAAGCAATGCATTCCGCCATGAGTCCTTCACAATCTAGTCCCTAAGGGCCACAACTAGACCTCGTCTCAAATGTATCAAGGAATAATCTCATTTGTATGCCTAGCAATCAACAAATATACATTGCTTAAAGCACACGTTTACAAGTCTGTCACAAATGTCAGCTCCAATAAGCCCCCTTTGGTGAATGAAATGGGGCAGCAAGTAGCCTAGCAGTTAAGAGCATTGGGCCAGTAACCAAAAGGTTACCTGTTTGAATCCCCAAGCCAACCAGGTGAAACTAACGTGGCTATCATAAAGAACTACAAATGATCTGGACAAGACTGACGAATCGAGGCAAAGGTAAGAATCTCTGGATTAGCTAAATGTAATAATTAATAAATTGATAATGTGAGCAAAGGTGTCAGCTAGAGATGACTGCAGGGATTTGTAGTTTTGCATGACATGTCTACTTTGATGCTAATTAGCTGTAAAGTAAATAGAGCCGAATATATTGATAAAAGTCACCTTGTCCGAGAGAGATGTACATGGTTATCAAAACATCATGCCAGGGTAAGCCTACACAAAACACAGCCCTTATTTTAAGTGTTTCTGAAATCCCCTGTGGGGAAAATAAATGGAGGAAAAACCATTTCCGTTTGACAGCTAGGTTTTATGGGTATTATGACACCTCCACTGTAAAGCTCTAACAGCGACGCAAATGAACACAATTAGTAGAAAGATTTGTAATTTTTGACTGAATGAGTCGTAAAGATCAGAGTCAGTAAAAAGAGTGGAACTTCCCACCACGAGCGCTAACTGCTGACAATGATTCCTTTTTTACTCCGCTGGTTTCAGCTGGTATCGGGGAGAAATGATGAGTCCTCATTGTTTCTGAGTAAAAATGTACCTGACACTGAGACAAGACTGATACACTCACTATGTATCTCGAGACCGGATTCGAGTACTACAACACTGCTGCCACAAACACCTAACAATTCATTAACCAGCTAGTCCACCATCATTAATGTTACCTCTTGAAATCCCAAAATCGCCAAAGTTTCTGCTATGTAGCTTGGGAAAAATGCGTCTGTCCAGGGTCAGCCCGAGTAGTTCTGTGGTGGTAGGGGGTATGGTGGTGGTAGGGGGTATGGTGGTGGTAGGGGGTAGTCTGGTGTCAAACTCCTCTCCCCTGTACTTGGAGCAGCAGTACCTGAAAGTGCCAAACAGTTTAGTTCAGTGCACTTCACTTCACTTCAGCTCAACAACTCAATTCAACTCAACTCAGTACCTGAAGGCCTTGATGCATTCCCATCCCTCAGTGATGTAGAGGGAGCGCCGGGTGCAGGAGTAAGGCATGGGGATCTCTCTCAGGCCATCCTTACAACACTGACGCAACAGCTTCTCTCTGTAGTGGTTCTCTGTAGGGAGAGGGGAAGGGAGAGAGCTCAGAACCATCAATCTACCAATCAATCGATCGATCCACCTATCCGTCAATAAATCAGTCCACCACTCAATCAATGAATCATTCCATACATCAACCAAAAATGAACATAGCACTGTTTCTGTCACTGACCCAGTTGAGTTCTGCGTTGCAACATCTCAGCAGAGCGCCTCCTTCTGGACCTCCCTGGGCACTGCATGCCTGCAGAAGAGATGGAAGGGAGGGGAGGGAAACACAGGAATGGCAAATAACGAAATTAAACTGTTCTACAAACCAAGAAACACAGATGTCTATACAAGCCCACTGGTCTGTCTTACTCAAACGTATGATTGGGCAACTCTGGAATGTTTTGCTTTTACTAATCTTCCCTGCAAGCTCACAGTAAACAAACAGAACATTGCAAACATGGCCTTTGGATGCCTGCAAAGGCCATGTTACCTTAATTTAACTAGGCAAGTCAGTTAAGAACAAATTCTTATTTACAATGACGGCCTAGGGGACTAAAATTAAAATAAATTAAATAAAAATATAGGACAAAACACACATCACGACAAGAGAGACAACTCAACACTACATAAAGAGATACCTAAGACAGCAACCATTAGAGGACTGACGTTACCCTCTTTCCTCGTGTTAACCATTAGAGGACTGACGTTACCCTCTTTCCTCGTGTTAACCATTAGAGGACTGACGTTACCCTCTTTCCTCGTGTTAACCATTAGAGGACTGACGTTACCCTCTTTCCTCGTGTTAACCATTAGAGGACTGACGTTACCCTCTTTCCTCGTGTTAACCATTAGAGGACTGACGTTACCCTCTTTCCTCGTGTTAACCATTAGAGGACTGACGTTACCCTCTTTCCTCGTGTTAACCATTAGAGGACTAATGTTACCCTCTTTCCTCGTGTTAACCATTAGAGGACTGACGTTACCCTCTTTCCTCGTGTTAACCATTAGAGGACTGACGTTACCCTCTTTCCTCGTGTTAACCATTAGAGGACTGACGTTACCCTCTTTCCTCGTGTTAACCATTAGAGGACTGACGTTACCCTCTTTCCTCGTGTTAACCATTAGAGGACTGACGTTACCCTCTTTCCTCGTGTTAACCATTAGAGGACTGACGTTACCCTCTTTCCTCGTGTTAACCATTAGAGGACTGACGTTACCCTCTTTCCTCGTGTTAACCATTAGAGGACTGACGTTACCCTCTTTCCTCGTGTTAACCATTAGAGGACTGACGTTACCCTCTTTCCTCGTGTTAACCATTAGAGGACTAATGTTACCCTCTTTCCTCGTGTTAACCATTAGAGGACTGACGTTACCCTCTTTCCTCGTGTTAACCATTAGAGGACTGACGTTACCCTCTTTCCTCGTGTTAACCATTAGAGGACTGACGTTACCCTCTTTCCTCGTGTTAACCATTAGAGGACTGACGTTACCCTCTTTCCTCGTGTTAACCATTAGAGGACTGACGTTACCCTCTTTCCTCGTGTTAACCATTAGAGGACTGACGTTACCCTCTTTCCTCGTGTTAACCATTAGAGGACTGACGTTACCCTCTTTCCTCGTGTTAACCATTAGAGGACTGACGTTACCCTCTTTCCTCGTGTTAACCATTAGAGGACTGACGTTACCCTCTTTCCTCGTGTTAACCATTAGAGGACTGACGTTACCCTCTTTCCTCGTGTTAACCATTAGAGGACTGACGTTACCCTCTTTCCTCGTGTTAACCATTAGAGGACTGACGTTACCCTCTTTCCTCGTGTTAACCATTAGAGGACTGACGTTACCCTCTTTCCTCGTGTTAACCATTAGAGGACTGACGTTACCCTCTTTCCTCGTGTTAACCATTAGAGGACTGACGTTACCCTCTTTCCTCGTGTTAACCATTAGAGGACTGACGTTACCCTCTTTCCTCGTGTTAACCATTAGAGGACTGACGTTACCCTCTTTCCTCGTGTTAACCATTAGAGGACTGACGTTACCCTCTTTCCTCGTGTTAACCATTAGACTGACGTTACCCTCTTTCCTCGTGTTAACCATTAGAGGACTGACGTTACCCTCTTTCCTCGTGTTAACCATTAGAGGACTGACGTTACCCTCTTTCCTTGTGTTAACCATTAGAGGACTGACGTTACCCTCTTTCCTCGTGTTAACCATTAGAGGACTGACGTTACCCTCTTTCCTTGTGTTAACCATTAGAGGACTGACGTTACCCTCTTTCCTCGTGTTAACCATTAGAGGACTGACGTTACCCTCTTTCCTCGTGTTAACCATTAGAGGACTGACGTTACCCTCTTTCCTCGTGTTAACCATTAGAGGACTGACGTTACCCTCTTTCCTCGTGTTAACCATTAGAGGACTGACGTTACCCTCTTTCCTCGTGTTAACCATTAGAGGACTGACGTTACCCTCTTTCCTCGTGTTAACCATTAGAGGACTGACGTTACCCTCTTTCCTCGTGTTAACCATTAGAGGACGTCTGTCTGTCTGTCTGTCTGTCTGCCTGCCTGTCTGTCTGCCTGCCTGTCTGCCTGTCTGTCTGCCTGTCTGTCTGCCTGTCTGCCTGTCTGCCTGTCTGCCTGTCTGCCTGTCTGCCTGTGTGTGTTGTGTGCTACCTTGTCTAGAAGAGGTGGCTCCACCAGTGTTGGAGTAAAACAGTAGTCCAGCGTCAGTGAAGACACCCATGCTGTTGCTGCCCCCACCGTGGGTACAGCCTATGTCCCCCCCCTCCACCACCTGCCAGATCTGACGGGGGCACAGAGGAGTCAGAGGAGACAGAGGAGAGGAGTCAGAGGAGAGGAGTCAGAGGAGAGGAGTCAGAGGAGAGGAGTCAGAAGAGAGGAGTCAGAAGAGAGGAGTCAGAAGAGAGGGGTCAGAGGAGAGGGGTCAGAGGAGAGGGGTCAGAGGAGAGGGGTCAGAGGAGAGGGGTCAGAGGAGAGGGGTCAGAGGAGAGGAGTCAGAGGAGAGGGGTCAGAGGAGAGGGGTCAGAGGAGAGGGGTCAGAGGAGAGGGGTCAGAGGAGAGGGGTCAAAGGAGAGGGGTCAAAGGAGAGGAGTCAAAGGAGAGGAGTCAGAGGAGAGGGGTCAGAGGAGAGGGGTCAGAGGAGAGGAGTCAGAGGAGAGGGGTCAGAGGAGAGGGGTCAGAGGAGAGGAGTCAGAGGAGAGGGGTCAGAGGAGAGGAGTCAGAGGAGAGGGGTCAGAGGAGAGGGGTCAGAGGAGAGGGGTCAGAGGAGAGGGGTCAGAGGAGAGGGGTCAGAGGAGAGGGGTCAGAGGAGAGGGGTCAGAGGAGAGGGGTCAGAGGAGAGGGGTCAGAGGAGAGGGGTCAGAGGAGAGGGGTCAGAGGAGAGGGGTCAGAGGAGAGGGGTCAGAGGTGTGTTATCCAGATTTTAGCTTCAGATGATTGGCTGATCGACTGACCCCTCCACTGTCCCCATTACTCTCCTCTCTGTGTCTCTGTCTATTGATTTCCACAGACCCACACAGTCTCCCTCACCTTCCTCTGTGTGAGCCTCTGTCTGTTGAGCAGGAACACAGCGTTGTCCACCACCACCAGACTGACCATGGCTCCTGGGTCTCCTCTCACCTGGAAGTTGAACTCTCTCCCTGGGTGGTAATACTCTGAGGGCCTGGAGCCAGCTGGACCAACACTCAACTGGGGACGGGGGGGAGAGAGAGACAATGATATTTGAAATGTCTTTATTCATTTGGAACTTCTGTGAGTGTAATGTTTACTGTTAATTTGTATTGTTTATTTTACTTTTGTTTGTTATCTACTTCACTTGCTTTGGCAATGTTAACAAATGTTTCCCATGCCAATAAAGCCCTTAAATGTAATTGAGTTAAGAGGAAAGATAGTGGAACATGAGAAGCTGGTAGTTGAACCCTTTCCCTGGGTGGTAGTACTCTGGGGGCCTGGAGCCAGCTGGGGGAAGAGGGGGGGTTTGTTTTGGATCTAACACGACATAGGTCTGTCATCTCCATAACGTAACTAATCAGGTCCTTCCAAACCAACTGTACTGAAGGATATAGGAGAAAGGACAAAGAAAATATGACTTTGTCCAAACATGACAGTTTGCGTTCGTCTGTACAATCAACACTAATCAGTGATTATGTCAATGCAGGAGGGAAGGTATCAAGGAAGGAATTAAGGTTGTATTTGAACATTAAACATATCCTGAGTTGTCCAGTCCACTCACCGCCCCAACACAGGCATCCTCCACATCCAACCACACAGAATCAGCCACCACCTCCGAAGTCCCCGCCCACGGCAGCATGTAGAATGCCACAACGCGAAATGAGGGCATCATCTCCGTGGTAATGGTCAACAGAACGTTGGTCATGTCCTGACCTCCTGCCTCTAGTCTCTTGGCAACGATGATTTTGCCCTTGTTCAACACCTGTAGTTGAACAAGAGTTTGGAGTTTGAGACGCACTTAATTTTTTTCACAAAATATTGCCTTTGGGGACAGACAAAGGTACATTTTGAAGACAGAGCTACAACTATGTAAATGTGTAAGCTATATACGGTACCAACATATGGTAGAAAATATAAATATACAGGGGTAACTTGAAAAGACTTGATTTTGGATTGTCAAAAATCTGCACCATTTCAGTTTGCACTCACCATCACTTGAATTGTATGCTACTCCATTCTACTATATCCACTCACCAGGTATGTGAGGTGAGTGATGAGTTCCCTGTGGGCCTTGTCGGCAGTGTTGATGTGTAGACTGAGGCCAAGGCTCTGCCCCAGAGAGACTGTGGTGGTCCCAGTGGAGATATACAGGTAGTTCTGTCTCTGCTGGTCAAAGGGTGTGTAGGGGTGAAGGGTCATCTGCTGTCTGGCCTGCTGCTCTGGCTGTAGGCCCGTCTGTTTGGTCTCAGCCTGTGTGTTTAGGATTTACAGACACACACATGAAAACTAAGACACACACACATGCTCGCACAGCCATACACAGATACACACACGTACACACATACATGTACACACATACATGGCCACACACACACACGTACATGGCCACACACAGGTACACACACACATGGCCACACACACAGGTACACACACACATGGCCACACACATACATGGCCCCACACACATAGGTACACACATACATGGCCACACACACACGTACATGGCCACACACACAGAAACACACACACACATGGCCACACATACATGGCCACACACACACGTACACACATACATGGCCACACACACACACGTACATGGCCCCACACACAGGTACACACACACACGTACACACATACATGGCCACACACGTACATGGCCACACAGACAGGTACACACACACACATGGCCACACACACACGTACATGGCCACACACACAGGTACACACACACATACATGGCCACACACGTACACACATACATGGCCACACACACAGGTACACACACACACGTACACACATACATGGCCACACGCACACGTACATGGCCACACACACAGGTACACACACACATGTACACACATACATGGCCACACACATACATGGCCACACACACAGGTACACACATACATGGCCACACACACAGGTACACACACACACGTACACACACACAGGTACACACATACACATACATGGCCACACACACAGGTACACACATACATGGCCACACATACATGGCCACACACGTACATGGCCACACACACAGGTACACACATACAGATACATGGCCACACACACAGGTACACAGAAACAGACAGGCAAAGTTTTGCTTATGAACACTAAGAACAATTAGTTGTTATAACTGCTTAGGACATTACTGAGAGTGGATATAGCTGGTTATACTTCATTATAAGCACCATTAGCTCTACTGAGTGTGATTATAGAAGGTTGTAGCTGGTTATAAGCCCTGTTAGGGGTACTTACAGTGATGGTCTGCGGGTGTATCTCAGTAAGCATGTTATGGGCCTCCCGGGTGGCGCAGTGGTCTAGGGCACTGCATCGCAGCGCTAGCTGTGCCACCAGAGTCTCTGGGTTCGCGCCCAGGCTCTGTCGCAGCCGGCCGCGACCGGGAGGTCCGTGGGGCGACGCACAATTGGCCTAGCGTCGTCCGGGTTAGGGAGGGTTTGGCCGGTAGGGATATCCTTGTCTCATCTCGCTCCAGCGACTCCTGTGGCGGGCCGGGCGCAGTGCGCGCTAACCAAGGGGGCCAGGTACACGGTGTTTCCTCCGACACATTGGTGCGGCTGGCTTCCGGGTTGGAGGCGCGCTGTGTTAAGAAGCAGTGCGGCTTGGTTGGGTTGTGCTTCGGAGGACGCATGACTTTCGACCTTCGTCTCGAGCCCGTACGGGAGTTGTAGCGATGAGACAAGATAGTAATTACTAGCGATTGGATACCACGAAAATTGGGGAGAAAAGGGGTCTAAATTTTTTTTTTTTTAAAGTAAGCATGTTATAAGCATCATTATCTTTAGTGAGGGTGGTTATAGCAGGTTATAAGCCCTGTTAGCGGTACCAATACACGCAGTCAGTCAGGAAAGCAAAGGCCAGCTTTTTCAAGCAGAAATTTGCATCCTGTAGCTCTAACTCCAAAAAGTTCTGGGATACTGTAAAGTCCATGGAAAACAAGAGCACCTCCTCCCAGCTGCCCACTGCACTGAGGCTAGGTAACACGGTCACCACTGATAAGTCCGTGATAATCGAAATCTTCAACAAACATTTCTCAATGGCTGGCCATGCCTTCCTCCTGGCGACTCCAACCTTGGCCAACAGCAGCCCCCCCCCCCCCCCCCCCCCCCCGCTGACCCATACAAATCAGCTGGGCTTGACAATCTGGACCCCCTATTTCTGAAACTGTCCGCCGCCATTGTCGCACCCCCTATTACCAGCCTGTTCAACCTCTCCTTCGTATCATCTGAGATCCCCAAGGATTGGAAAGCTGCCGCGGTCATCCCCCTCTTCAAAAGGGGGAGACACCCTGGACCCAAACTGTTACAGACCTATATCCATCCTGCCCTGCCTATCTAAGGTCTTCGAAAGCCAAGTCAACAAACAGATCACTGACCATCTCGAATCCCACCGTACCTTCTCCGCTGTGCAATCCGTTTTCCGAGCCGGTCACGGGTGCACCTCAGCCACGCTCAAGGTACTAATCGATGTCATAACCGCCATCGATAAAAGACATTACTGTGCAGCCGTCTTCATCGACCTGGCCAAGGCTTTCGACTCTGTCAATCACCATATTCTTATCGGCAGACTCAGTAGCCTCGGTTTTTCTAATGACTGCCTTGCCTGGTTCACCAACTACTTTGCAGACAGAGTTCAGTGTGTCAAATCGGAGGGCATGTTGTCCGGTCCTCTGGCAGTCTCTGTGGGGGTACCACAGGGTTCAATTCTCGGGCCGACTCTTTTCTCTGTATACATCAATGATGTTGCTCTTGCTGCGGGCGATTCCCTGATCCACCTCTACGCAGACGACACCATTCTGTATACTTCCGGCCCTTCCTTGGACACTGTGCTATCTAACCTCCAAACGAGCTTCAATGCCATACAACACTCCTTCCGTGGCCTCCAACTGCTCTTAAACGCTAGTAAAACCAAATGCATGCTTTTCAACCGTTCGCTGCCTGCACCCGCATGCCCGACTAGCATCACCACCCTGGACGGTTCCGACCTAGAATATGTGGACATCTATAAGTACCTAGGTGTCTGGCTAGACTGCAAACTCTCCTTCCAGACTCATATCAAACATCTCCAATCTAAAATCAAATCTAGAGTCGGCTTTCTATTCCGCAACAAAGCCTCCTTCACTCACGCCGCCAAACTTACCCTAGTAAAACTGACTATCCTACCGATCCTCGACTTCGGCGATGTCATCTACAAAATAGCTTCCAATACTCTACTCAGCAAACTGGATGCAGTTTATCACAGTGCCATCCGTTTTGTTACTAAAGCACCTTATACGACCCACCACTGCGACCTGTATGCCCTAGTCGGCTGGCCCTCGCTACATGTTCGTCGTCAGACCCACTGGCTCCAGGTCATCTACAAAGGCTATGCTAGGTAAAGTGCCGCCTTATCTCAGTTCACTGGTCACGATGGCTACACCCACCCGTAGCACGCGCTCCAGCAGGTGTATCTCACTGATCATCCCTAAAGCCAAAACCTCATTTGGACGCCTTTCCTTCCAGTTCTCTGCTGCCTGCGACTGGAACGAATTGCAAAAATCTCTGAAGTTGGAGACTTTTATCTCCCTCAACAACTTTAAAAATCTGCTATCCGAGCAGCTAACCGATCGCTGCAGCTGTACATAGTCCATCTGTAAACTACCCACCCAATTTACCTACCTCACCCCCCATACTGCTTTTATTTATTTACTTTTCTGCTCTTTTGCACACCAGTATCTCTTCTTGCACATGATCATCTGATGATTTATCACTCCAGTGTTAATCTGCTAAATTGTAATTATTCGATTTATTGCCTACCTCATGCCTTTTGCACACATTGTATATAGATTCTCTTTTTTTTCTACCATGTTATCGGCTGCTAGAATCCTGACTAGAACCAAGAAATTTGATCATATTACTCCAGTGCTAGCTTCCCTACACTGGCTTCCCGTTAAGGCAAGGGCTGATTTCAAGGTTTTACTGTTAACCTATAAAGCGTTACATGGGCTTGCTCCTACCTATCTTTCTGAGTTGGTCCTGCCGTACATACCTACACGTACGCTACGGTCACAAGACGCAGGCCTCCTAATTGTCCCTAAAATTTCTAAGCAAACAGCTGGAGGCAGGGCTTTCTCCTATAGATCTCCATTTTTATGGAACAGTCTGCCTACCCATGTGAGAGACGCAGACTCGGTCTCAACCTTTAAGTCTTTACTGAAGACTTATCTCTTCAGTAGGTCATATGATTGAGTGTAGTCTGGCCCAGGAGTGTGAAGGTGAACGGAAAGGCTCTGGAGCAACGAACCGCCCTTGCTGTCTCTCCAGGGCCGGTTCCCCTCTCTCCACTGGGATTCTCTGCCTCTAACCCTGTTACTGGGGCTGAGTCACTGGCTTGCTGGTGCTCTTTCATGCCGTCCCTAGGAGGGGTGCGTCACTTGAGTGGGTTGAGTTACTGACGTGAACTTCCTGTCTGGGTTGGCGCCCCCCCTTGGTTGTGCTGTGGTGGAGACCTTTGTGGGCTATACTCGGCCTTGTCTCAGGATTGTAAGTTGGTGGTTGAGGATATCCCTCTAGTGGTGTGGGGGCTGTGCTTTGGCAGAGTGGGTGGGGTTATATCCTTCCTGTTTGGCCCTGTCCGGGGGTTTCTTCGGATGGGGCCACAGTGTCTCCTGACCGCTCCTGTCTCAGCCTCCAGTATTTATGCTGCAGTAGTTTATGTGTCGGGGGGCTAGGGTCAGTTGGTTATACCTGGAGTACTTCTCCTGTCTTATCCAGTGTCCTGTGTGAATTTAAGTATGCTCTCTCTAATTCTCTCGTTCTCTCTTTCTCTCTGAGAACCTGAGCCCTAGGACCATACGTCAGGACTACCGGGCATGCTGACACCTTGCTGTCCCCAGTCCGCCTGGCCTTGCTGCTATTCCAGTTTCAACTCTTCTGCCTGCGGTTACGGAACCACTACCTGTCCCAGACCTGCTGTTTTCAACTCTTAATGATCGGCTATGAAAAGCCAACTGAGATTTATTCCTGATTATTATTTGACCATGCTTGTCATTTATGAACATTTTGAAAATCTTGGCTCTCTCTAATTTTCTCCTTCTCTCTTTCTCTCGGAGGACCTGAGCCCTAGGACCATACGTCGGGACTACCGGCCGTGGTGACTCCTTGCTGCCCCCAGTCCGCCTGGCCTTGCTGCTATTCCAGTTTCAACTCTTCTGCCTGCGGTTATGGAACCACTACCTGTCCCAGACCTGCTGTTTTCAACTCTTAATGATCGGCTATGAAAAGCCAACAGATTTATTCCTGATTATTATTTGACCATGCTTGTCATTTATGAACATTTTGAAAATCTTGGCTCTCTCTAATTTTCTCCTTCTCTCTTTCTTTCTCTCGGAGGACCTGGGCCCTAGGACCATGCGTCGGGACTGCCGCCCGTGGTGACTCCTTGCTGTCCCCAGTCCGCCTGGCCTTGCTGCTATTCCAGTTTCAGCTGTTCTGCCTGCGGTTATGGAAACGCCACCTGTCCCAGACCTGTTGTTTTTCAACTCTTAATGATCAGCTATGAAAAGCCAACTGAAAATTATTAATGATTATTATTTGACCATGCTTGTCACTTATGAACATTTTTGAACATCTTGGCATAGTTCTGTTATAATCTCCACCCGGCACAGCCAGAAGAGGACTGGCCACCCCTCATAGCCTGGTTCCTCTCTAGGTTTCTTCCTAGGTTTTGGCCTTTCTAGGGAGTTTTTCCTAGCCACCGTGCTTCTACACCTGCATTCTAGCTGTTTGGGGTTTTAGGCTGGGTTTCTGTACAGCACTTCGAGATATTATCTGATGTACGAAGGGCTATATAAAATAAAATTGATTGATTGATTGACTTGTTTATTGTTTACTCCATGTGTAACTCTGTGTTGTTGTCTGTTCACACTGCTATGCTTTATCTTGGCCAGGTCGCAGTTGCAAATGAGAACTTGTTCTCAACTAGCCTACCTGGTTAAATAAAGGTGAAATAAAAAATAAAAATAAAACTCACAGTGATGATCTGAGGGCCTAGCTCAGCAGGCATGTTGATGGCGGTCCTGATGGTGCCAAGGTGGCTGGTGATTGGGTTGGCCAGGAGGCTCACCTGGACCGGGACGTTATGAGCCGGGGAACCATCCTGGAAACTCACCTGGATCTGAAGAACACCGTTAGAACCCGTTAGAAGGTAACCTGATCCACCATCCTGAACACTGCGCTCTCGTTTCTTTTAACAGAATGTAAGCTTGTGAGATGAGGATGGTAGAACGAGGCTAGTTAGAGATAAACACTTTAGACCTGGATTTGAACCACATTCTCTTATCACAGAATGATATTATTATATTGCATCTCTATGGCTCTTATCTCCAACGACTCATAATTCATTCAAATAAGGTTGATCCTTTCTGTCTATAAAGCGTTGATGTTGTGACATTACCATGACGTCGAAGGGCAATCCAGGCTTGTAGTACTTTGGCGTGTCTATGAAGGTGAGGACGTAAGGGGACTCCACTATCTTAATACCAGACTTCTCTGCCTCCACCAGGTCACTGCCTATAGAGGAGGAGAAGGATACAAGACTGTGTTAGCCCACTGAGTCAAAGTTTAGGTATTAGCTTGGGGAGCTAACACAAGTCTTTAGGTCTCAAGCAAGGTTTTAAATCAATCCTACCATAATTTGATCGACTGGGTTCTAACCTAGGCATTAGCTTGGGAAGCTAACGTGAGTCATCAGGTTTTGGATAGCCTGCATTTGACCTTCTTCATTCAAAGGTCCATTGTAATTTAATTCAACTTAATTCAATAAAACTTTATTGACCTTACCTGATTTGGTCAGCACTGAGGCCTTGACATAAATAGAGCTTCCAACCAGGGAGCGGAGGTCGGGGTAGGCCTTCCTGATCTCCGCCATGGTCAATGTAGCGGTGCCTTGCTGCAGCTGAAATGAAGGAAGGAAAATGGCGGTTGTTGTATGTTTACACTTTACGCTGAATTGATCTCCCTTTGATGTGTGAGGTGTGTATGACTTTAAGTTGCGGAAAGGATCTAGCACTTCATAATGTAGTGTACAACCAGTACTCACATTGGTGACCTGCTTGACCGATGGTAACCTCCTCTTCTCCTTGTTCACCTCCACCCCAAACATCACGTAGGCCGTTCCTTGGACATCTTCGCCATACAGGTATCTGTGACCATAGAAATACAATTACTGGAACGGCCTCACCATACAGGTAGCTGTGACCATAGAAATACAATGACTAGAACGGCCTCACCAAACAGACAGCTGTTACCATAGAGCTAGAATTACCGGGACGAACATTTCCATTCAAGTCAACAGTCATTCTATGATGGGTGAGTTATTTTTGTGAACATTATCCATTATCACAACTATTATTACAGTGTTAATGCCGCTTTCACGTCCTGTCGGGAAACTGACGTTTCCGACTTGCTTACTCGTTGAGGAACGATAATACCCGCGTTTCCCACTTGGGAAGCATCAGAATCAACCAATAGGAAGCTCTCCGCAAATAACTTAGGTTAATTTTAACTCTGAGGTGCCGAGTATCTGAAATGTCATGAACCCGGCCTTATTAACACTTTGTCTGAAGGGTACCTACATAAGGGTTTCATAAGCCATACATAACACATTAATAAGCAATACAGTAGGTCTACATTAGTGTTACTAACCTGGCTGTGATCTCCACCACCAGCTCAGTATCATCCAGACTGAGGAAGGGTTTCTTGGGAGTCAGTGTGACATTGAAAGCAGGCAGCACTGCAACAGAGCATCGTGTTAGCTCCCCAAGCTTCTGCCCAGGCTTTAGCTCAACGAGTAATAATATGGATAATAATATGGAGAGGGAACCACGTTGAATGACATACAGGCACGCACACACATATTTACAAAGCTCTTCCACCTACCGTATTTCTTCACCTCAAACTCACTACTGAATTTGTTCTGTTGCCAGTTGTCAAATTTTGCAATGATCTTCCACGTTCCCTCACTATGACAGGCACACACAAACACACACACGTATTCGCATTAGTAAATGGTAGTAGGATAGTGGTAACACTTTGTATGGACATCCTCTTCAACAGTATTCCAAGCACATTTATAACGGCTTATGAGTTATAACTGCTCATAATGACTACATTCATAGAGCATTATGACCAGGCTGCATAATGATTTATAAAGCAAAGTGTTACATATTTGAAAACCAGGCTAGAATCCTCATACCAGGCTAGAAACCTCATGACGTTCTTGACTTACTTGACTATGTCAGGTAGAACGTGAGTATCAGCAAAGATTCCATTTTTGGCTCTGGTCCTGGAGATCTGTTTCACTACGACGCCATCTGAATTCTGACACACACACACACACACACACACACACACACACACACACACACACACACCTTAAATCGCATGCAATATTACATTTCTAAAACATAATGAAGTGTTACTTTATATCATTTAAGACATGTAGGCTAATGGGCATGTGATGAACTTTTAGCTACCTGGAATTCAATGGTGATGGAGCTGTTGAAGGCCTGGAAGGTAGGTGTAGACACAAAGGCCCTGCATAGTACTGCAGAGAGCGAGTGCATGGGAGAGATCAGACAGACAAATAAAGAGAGAGACGCTTTTCATCGTTCACATGAACCTAACATGTCATTGAGAACACTTCCTTTTTCCCTCTCCCTCTCCCTCATCCCCCTCACCAGTGTCTCCAGGTTTGTAGAGGGGCTTGTCTGTCTGGATGAAGATGTATCCAGAGTGGAAGGAGACCATGACCACCTGTTCAGCTACGTGGTAGCCCCCAAATTCTGCTTTCACATTCACATACTGGTTCCTGGAGGACTCCTCATTCCCTTTGTCCAGATGCTCTGAAGGGAGCTGGGAGGGGAAGAATAAGTCTTTCATAAGCAGATATTAGCCTTTAGAATGTCTTGGAGGTTCAGTCAAAATGGCAGTTATTTATTCTGGATCATTAAGACACTATAATAAGGCATTATAAGGAGAACATACATAGTCATGACAAGTCTGAATCACCTGTATTGGTCTACTCTTGAGGGTGAGGTGTATTGAACTGAATCTAATGGAATCACCTGTTTGGTCTTGAGGGTGTGCTGAATTGAACTGAATCTAATGGAATCACGTGTATGATCTTGAGGGTGTAGTGAATTGAACTGAATCACCTTTATGATCTTGAGGGTGTGGTAGCTGTTCGCCGGGCCGAGTGTGACAGTGTCCTGCAGGAGCTTAGTTCCCCCCCCCGGGTAGTTATGGACTGTTATGGTGACGGTTACAGGGCTGTTGAGGCCATGGGACTCTAAATAGATAGACTCCTCACTGTCTGTTCTCAGAATGTTAGGGGCTAGGAGGATGAACCTGGGGTGAGGGATGGGAGGGGGTGAAGAGAGGAGGCGAGGGAGGGGGTACATGAGAGAGGAGAAGGGATGAGAGGGAGAACAGGGAGAGGATTAAGGAGGGAGAGGAAAAGAGAGTGAGAAGATAACTTTATTTTAAAATCTTACCCATTTGGCAAACTTTGACATGCATACAGTAGAGTAGTATTTTAGTAACTGAAAGTAGTGCCTTTTGTGTTTATCTGTATACTTTCGGGAACACTGTACCGTGGTTCCAGACTGGTGTGGTCCTTCGGATTTCTTTCACTGTAAATAAATGAGGCATTGTTTTTTTCCTTTAATGCCAACATTTGGTAGTGCGACATGGAGGTTCAACAAGGTAGAGAAGATTCTGTACTTACTCATGAAGACCAAAATACGCATCAGGGTCCATATATTCAAATCTGAATGGGCACATTGAGTGTTATATACATTTCAGAAAAATTCTATTGTTCTTAGACTGATATTACTAATAATACATTATTGATCATGATTACATATTGCAGTTACGTGTAATTGTGAATTAGGAATTAGTGAATATTTAGATTTGGGCTGAATTAGAATGAATAGAATTAGAATTTTAGAGATAATAACCATAGACCCTACCGGTGGCGACCCCATGAACCCGGTCGCATCCTAAAAAGTTGAGTAATACATCTGTTAAAAACGTATAAGTCAGGGAGTCCAGTTTAAAACAGCCCAGAACCAAGTAAAAAAAAAAAAAAAAATTGTATTTTGATTGGTCCACTGTGTAATATACAACCCCAAGAAATCACGCCTGTCAGCAGTCAAGTTTAAGAAATAGCGCTTTTAGTAGAGAGCAGAAACTTAGTACCCTCTACGGCAGCAAAGTGAACAGTTGAGAAAGGAAAACTTTAGTACCCTCTACGGCAGCAAAGTGAACAGTTGAGAAAGGAAAACTTAGTACCCTCTACGGCAGCAAAGTGAACAGTTGAGAAAGGAAAACTTTAGTACCCTCTACGGCAGCAAAGTGAACAGTTGAGAAAGGAAAACTTAGTACCCTCTACGGCAACAAAGTGAACAGTTGAGAAAGGAAAACTTAGTACCCTCTACGGCAGCAAAGTGAACAGTTGAGAAAGGAAAACTTAGTACCCTCTACGGCAGCAAAGTGAACAGTTGAGAAAGGAAAACTTAGTACCCTCTACGGCAGCAAAGTGAAAAGTTGAGAAAGGAAAACTTAGTACCCTCTACGGCAGCAAAGTGAACAGTTGAGAAAGGAAAACTTAGTACCCTCTACGGCGGCAAAGTGAACAGTTGAGAAAAGGAAAACTTAGTACCCTCTACGGCGGCAAAGTGAACAGTTGAGAAAGGAAAACTTAGTACCCTCTACGGCGGCAAAGTGAACAGTTGAGAAAGGAAAACTTTAGTACCCTCTACGGCAGCAAAGTGAACAGTTGAGAAAGGAAAACTTTAGTACCCTCTACGGCAGCAAAGTGAACAGTTGAGAAAGGAAAACTTAGTACCCTCTACGGCAACAAAGTGAACAGTTGAGAAAGGAAAACTTAGTACCCTCTACGGCAGCAAAGTGAACAGTTGAGAAAGGAAAACTTAGTACCCTCTACGGCAGCAAAGTGAACAGTTGAGAAAGGAAAACTTAGTACCCTCTACGGCAGCAAAGTGAAAAGTTGAGAAAGGAAAACTTAGTACCCTCTACGGCAGCAAAGTGAACAGTTGAGAAAGGAAAACTTAGTACCCTCTACGGCGGCAAAGTGAACAGTTGAGAAAAGGAAAACTTAGTACCCTCTACGGCGGCAAAGTGAACAGTTGAGAAAGGAAAACTTAGTACCCTCTACGGCGGCAAAGTGAACAGTTGAGAAAGGAAAACTTACAGCACTCGGCGGTTGAACATCTGGGCACAACAGGTACAGAAAATACAAAGCAACAAAATGTGGAGCAGTGTTCCCTTCGCCATCTTGAGAGTGTATGGAACTAAACTCTCATGACACTGGGGACAGAACTCTTTCACACAGAGACAACACACACTCCCCCTTGGATCCCAGCCATCAAAAAGTGTGCTATTTATATATATTCAAGAAATACCCACCCCTTTTATAATTGGTGAATACAATTGCTAACCAAACGTAGCTAAGCTTCAAATATGCTAAGAGGTCAGTTGCTTTTGTAATCCTGTAACATACCCCAAATAGTATGCCTGCTCTGCGTGTGTAGCAAAGACAGAACATTTGATATTCCCAATATGAATCATACATCACTGGGATCCATGGCTGTGCATTATTTTCTAAGTTATCTTGATCATGGCTTATAGTTTCTATAAAGAAAATACAAAAACGACATTGATTTACAGCGAGACCCGCAAAGGACCGGATATTTATCAGATTAAATGAAATGTACATGTATTTCCAAGAGCAACGTGGATATACACTGCATATCAGAGGACAACTGTTTTCAATGACATTCGCATAATCACTCCAATCTGTATAATACACGACTTCTACACAAATCAATAAAACTGGAAAATAACCTCTCGCCTATGGTTATTTATGGTGAAACAATTCCGTTGTCAAACACTTTGTGTTGTTAATACATACTGTACCTTCAGTCCCAGTCTCCCACACACACATTTTGGCCATAGAGCAAAGTGTCTCGTAGCCTGTTTACACCAGACTGAATGCAGGGCTCACCACTGTTTCAATAGACAGTGGGTACACATGGAGGCGCATCACAATGATAAAATATAAACTAAACAGGAGACAACCTAGTCACCATTTTGAATACATTCTATTGACACAGAAGCGCTACTGTACCTAGCAAAAGTGTCGCAGCGATAGCTAACTAAACCATTTTAGGAGGCTAGCTTATCATTTTGGCGAACTATGGGGAAAAACAATTCACAAATGTACCGTTAATTAGCCACCGCAAAATCTCTTTTGCTAGCAAACACTGCAGCGGGTTCTATGACATCTCCACTTTCCAAGCATATTGAGCTCAGCATTCAGTCTGTTTTAACCAGGCTAAAGGTATTGTTTGTCTAACACAAAGTCAACAGTCCATCCTCATACTCCTAGGTCTGGCTTCAGGGTGATGTTTACCATAGGTACAGATCTAGGATCAGATTCCCCTCCCCCAACCTTAACCATTTAGTGGAGGAAAGTGAAAACTGACTCAAGATCAGCATCTAGGGGAAACTTCCCCCGACACCCCGGGGTCAGAGTCGGAGGAGTCGCTGTAGTCTGCAACCAGTGACGTCCTCAACACCCCAGAGCGACTACTGTCATGGTCCTCCAGCACTGTCCCCCAATCCTCTCCTTTCGATCGTCCTCTGTCCTCTTCTTCTGTCGTGGTGTTAAGAATCTGCATCTCCAGAGATCTCATGTGAGTTTCAACCATTTCCAGTCTCTGCTCAGGCTGTGCAACTCCCAAATCTGTCCCCCCAGTCCTTTGTGTTTGTGCAACGTGTAACTCCTTCCCCTCCGACGAGAGACTGTTACCTAGATCATTGGTTCCTGGGTCTGATTTCCTGCGGGTGACTGTAGCGCAGGCCTCTGGTTTGTTCCCAGAGCCCTCGGTCCTCCTGTGGATAACCACACACACACTATCAATCAACTGTGTAGCAAATATGGGGAACCCACTGCAACAGGTTAGCACAACAACAAGGTGGCTTAGGTTACATGAACATTACTGGGCCTGTTTTCACAAAGCGTTTCAGAGTAGGAGTACTGATCTAGGGTCAGGTCCCTCCTGTCCATGTCATCTTATTCATTATCATCTAGAAGGGAAAACTGATTCATACTTTATGATGTTGATAGATCCACTAGCATTCATGTAAATTGTAAAGTCGTTTGACTGTTAAGTCTATTTAGTTGTGTGTCGGGCCCAAGGAAGATTATCTGTCGTTAGCAAATGGGAAAATTCAAATTCACCCATTCATTGACCTACCTCCTTATGAGACTGTGTGGGTTCGGGGAGGAGGCTTGGGGACCCAGGGCTTTGGCCACAGCAGCACCTTTCCCCTGTAGGCCCAGCTTCTGAAGTAGGCTGCCTGCAGCGCTACCTGGTGGCAGAGTGGGGGAACTGAACCAGGAGCGGCTAGAGATCTCCTTCCGCTTGTAGTTCTGCCTGTCATCGTAGGCTAGAGGAAGGGTATGAGGAGAGAAGGAGGCATGGTGTTCTTTTATGAAAAAGTAGTGTATGTATGTGTGTGGACTTGCCTGTGTTATAGTGTGTATGAACAGTGTGTGATTGAGAGTCTGGTTTAGAGTGCATTATTATTCTCTGTGTGTGTGGTGTACATGCCCACTTACAGTCAGGAGCTGTGTAGGTGAGCAGTGCTGCTAGTTTCTTGTCCTCCTCTTTCTCAGGCAGCAGAGGGATGGACAGATTTGTCCTCTTTCTCACGGCGTTGTCTTTCTCCTCCTCCTCCGCCATCACTTTCTTCTCAGTCTGCGTATTAGATCAGTGGAGATGAACAGTTAAGTCAGCAGCCCTGAAGACAGACCTACACCTATCCACCCTATTTACACAACGTACATGCTATCCAGTTACGCAAGTCCCATTGAGATACATCTCTTTTACAAGGGGCTTCTCGCATCCTCGCCGCCTTTTAAACCATACTGGAGGAAACACTTCCAGGGTCCCTCCACACTGACCTACTTCTCCAATGCGTTTTAAGGAGGCAAGGACATAGGATACGAGGAATCAAGGATAGACTATTTGACAAAGAGTCCAAGTAATTCCATGGGCGAATCCCAATCCTCTCTCTTTCCTCCTGAAGTGTGCACTCGTTCACTACTCCCCACAAATGTAAAAGCATTGGATTGGTGTAGGCATGGCTAGACTAGAGGGAGGCGAACACGTGTACACTTCAGGAGAAGGGTAGAGAATCTAAATGTGGCCTTGAGTGCATTGTAAATTGTAATTACTTCGCTACTATGGACCATTTATTGCCTTACCTCCTCACGCCATTTGCACACACTGTATATAGACTTTCTTTTTTCCCTATGTGTTATTGACTGTATGTTTGTTTATTCCATGTGTAACTCTGTGTTGTTGTTTGTGTCGCACTGCTTTGCTTTATCTTGGCCAGGTCGCAGTTGTAAAGGATAACTTTTTCTCAACTAGCCTACCTGGTTAAATAAAGGTGAAATAAAATCAAATAAATAAACAGTTATGATCTGAATACAGTGCAGTGCATTTACCCTGAACTTCCTGCGGAGCTTGCTGTTGAGTATGAAGTCGTCCTTCCATCCAGCCTGGTGATCCTGTAGCTCAGACAGAGAGGGAAGAGCCTTCCTCAGTTTCTCCTTGTCCTTACCACCGTGGTCCAGCTTATACATGGGGTCCGTCTCTAACTTCTCCTTCTCACTACGTTCTGGGGAGACACACAGAGGGAGCAGGGACGGGAAAGGGGGGGTGGGGTAGGGGGGTGGTAGAGAGAGGGAAATAAGTGGGGTAGGTGAGAAAAGAAGAGAGCACACGAGAGAGATAAAGAAATGGAAGACAATGAGGCCTAAGAAATGAGCAGACAAGACACAGGAATGGAGGAATAAATTAACTGATATCAATAGTGCCATTGTTGGAAGAGAATTGGAGTCCATTCTGTTTTGTGGTTTGACGTATTAAAGAATAAGAGGTCACTAAAAGGTCGCTGAGAGGTCAAATGTCATTAGTTGCCAGGGATGAGGATGTTTGTTGACGGCCATGTCCCATCCTTCCTCTCACACACACACACACACACACACACACACACACACACACACACACACACACACACACACACACACACACACACACACACACACACACACACACACACACACACACACACACACATACACCTAACAGAATGTAAGGTCAACGAGGAGAAATAAGTTACCTGTAGTGAGGATCTGTTCATTGTCAGCCATGTCCCATCTCTCCTCCTTCCGCTGCGCACCGCACACGATGACGTAATCACAGGTGGCTGGGTCCGTCTGCATCTCAATGTAGTTCACACACAGGTGACACTTCATCCGGAACCTGAAGAGGAGCACACAGGTAAACACGCAGATATATGTACTGGCCTTCAGTGTGTCTGATTGAGATCTGTCTGGTCTTACCTGTAGATTGGCGTGGTGTAGTAGGTCCCCACTTTCTTCTTCTCAGCGTTATAACGTACACCTGAGTGACACAAACGTATGATAAGAAATGGCTGTAATTAATTATGTTTCTGAAAAAGGAAAACGTATAGCAACTTGCTGAAAAACTGAGAATGTAAGAGAGAGCGAGCTTACCCATGCCGATGTGATTCTTGCAGCCATCACACCAGATATTATAGGGCATCTCAAACCTGTGAAAATACATAGACAAGAGTCAGTTTCCTGTAAGCCATTAAACTACTGAATTTGATGTGTGTGTTTGTGTTACTGACCGGATGATGAGGATACCCTGGGACAGTTTCCTGGCCCTCTCTCGTAGAGCATGGGTTCCATGGTAACCATTGAGGGAGCCATGCTAGAGAAAGGGAGGGGGGGGGAATGGAAGGGGGGAAAAAGAGAAAGTGAGAAAAGAGTCAGAGTGAGAACAGGTTGAAAGAGGCTCACGTGTAGATTAATGGAGTTAAGAAATCAACCTATTGCGCATCTATTATTATATGTGATGATGGTCAGTAGTCATATTTACCTTCTGTGGGTCGAAGTCCGGAGGGTAGTAATGGTTTTGTCCTTTCCTCTCACCCTGAGAAAGGAGACATGGAAAAAGAGGAAAGTGTGAACATTGTTACATTACAGTAACATATTCTGTTTTCTTAAATGGATAAGGGAAAGGGGGAACACCTAGTCAGTATTCAACACACTAGTAGCTAACAGTGTCCTCTGAAAATCTGCTCTTTTGTCCACCACTGGTGGCACCAGCTTTTCTCTATATGGATAAGGGGGAATAACTAGTCAGTTGTACAACTCCCGCATTTAACCCACCCTTTCTGAATTAGATAGGTGCTGCCTTTAAATCGACATCCTCGTCACGGCGCCCGGTGAGCAGTTGTTGTAGGGGGTTAACTGCCTTACTCAAGGGCAGAACGGCAGATTTATCCACCTTGCCGGCTCGGGGATTCGAAACAGTGACCTTTCGGTTGCTGGCCCAACGCTCTTAACCGCAAGGCTACCTGCTGGTGCCACCAGTGGTGGACAAACACTAAAAGAGCTAATTTTATAAGGACGCTAATGTTAGCTACTAGTGTGTTTAACACATTTTGATGTAGCCTGAAAACTTACCATGTTGTTAACTTGTACAGCGCACTAGAAGATAGCCCTTTGTCACCTAGGGAGAAAACACACGGTCATATCTTCATTTTTGTGTTTACAAATGCACACCTTGAAGTTAGCTATCTAACTTAGACGTTCGAAATAAGATAGCTTATTTGCAAGCACAACTGCTAGCATAGCTAACTAGCTCACGCTACCATCTTCAATAATATGCAAAACAAACGTTTTAGGAATGTAACAGGAGATGTGTGCCCATAATTAACACGAATTGTAACCGAAACCTAACTGTTTTCGAAGAAAAACAATTGAGATATCACAAAGTAGCGTGCTCCTTACTGTTTTCCAAAGCATTAGCTAGCAGACAAAATCGACAACAGTGCATACACAAAAACGTCACTTCCGTTTTGTGAGAAACGTCACACATTGGGGTCTGCTTTTTTTTAATCGTCTCTGATTAATTGTGCTTGTACAAAGACTTCTACTTTTTGTGAAGATATTTTCGTATACTTATTTTTGTACCCCAAGACCCATTGGAAAAGTCCACAACTATGACAATTCACCTTTTTACCTCCCTCCTCTGTTATAAGTTGTTATGATGAAAACCAGAGCGTCCATCAAAGTGAAGGGACACGGGCAGTCAGGAGACAGGTCAAAACTCCTGGATAATATCAACATAACTCAGTTAGCATGGGCCTACTCACACATGGCACTGGACTCTGGAGAAACTTCAGACTGTGTGTGTCTGCCAGGGGGGTTATAACTAGAGTTTTGACCTGATGGATGTGCCAGAGACGTGAGGGATACCCACTACAGGTGTCTCCCTTAACAGAGAGAAGAAACAGTCTGGCAGGTAATGACTGAGAGTGGGAAAATACATTCTCTCCATAACCATTCTACTCTGGTTCTGGGTCTGACCTGGGTCAGTACAGCATGTCAAATAGGCCTAGGCCCTACTTACATGACCATGATTGAAACGGACTGTCTCCAGATTTTAAAGGATTTTTTTGAGTTGCACATATCTCTGAATATGAAAATGTTTCCCCCACCAAAAAAGATTACAAAATTAGCTTTTTAGGCTACTGACTTCTGTGTCAATTTCTGGGAAGGTCTGGGAAAATTATGGGCTGCTGTCTATCAAGGATCAGGTGATTAGCACTGGAGGGAGGGATGCAGGGTAAGGAATGGAAGGGAGAGATCAGGGATACAGCAAGAAGGATGAAGAGAGAGAGGGAGGGATAAAGTGAGAGGGGGATGGAGATGTTGTGGGTGGAAGGAGGGAGGGATCAGGGATAGAGGGAGACTCAAAAGGACGGATGGAGAAAGAGATGCTCAGGGTGGATGGAGGGGGGAAAGGAGACAGATGGAGGGATAGAGGGAAAGATATTCCCGGGGCAGGTGTCTGTCTGATCCAGATTTACGTTGTAAACAGCATTCCGAAGTTTGATACTCTGTGGCATTGAGTTTGACATTCTGTGGATAAATCCCCTTAGAATGCTTCCCATTACAGGAACGCTGCTCCCATCTAACATTCCTGCCCGGCACAGACAGACAAGCCCTATATGGGCTGACCCAGAGAGACCAGCCCTCTCCGCGGTCCAACCACCGCTAGGAATGCACAAGCCAACAATGCTCAGGAAGAGGCATCGATCTGACCTGTCTGTCTATCAGTCTGTTAGTACCATGGATCCATCCCTTCATCCCTCCATCTGTACATGTCCCTATCACTCTATCAGTCTGTCCAGTGGATCCCTCCGTGATCTAGGCCTAGATTACTCTATCATTCTATCAGTCTGATAGAAAGGATCCCTCCTCCTCTGGGGAGGTCTATCAGTCTATCAATGGGACATCTCAGAGAGTGATATGTCTATTGCCAAGAATCTACAGACAGCAACCTCAGAAGTAGCTCTCTCCTAAAGCAGTAGAAGCCCTTACAGAGTAGGATAAGTTCCCCCTAGTCATGGTCAGTTTTGCATCTTTCTCCCTTAATGGTTCATGTTAGCAGGCCGTGTTGGGGGGACTTTAGCTCAGTTGGTCTTAGAACTGTGCTTAGAGAGCCTGTTGCACCATCGAACAACACTGTAAGTCCATCAGACAGAGACAGGCAGACTCTGAACCCTTCCAAGAGAGTTTATCTTTATTTACTGCTCTACACCAAACGTTAGGAGAAGAGATTTGAAACAAATGTGTTTCCACTGATCCCCACAGGGCCTGATCCAGTTGTGTTTTGAACCTGGGCCAAGCAGTCTGGTAGAGTTGCAGGGAGAAAGACTGCTCTAAGATCAGTTGAAGTATGTTTCTCTGAGGTTAATGGTTAAGATTTGGCAGAGTGAGACTGATCCAGAGTGGCATTATCTGATATTGAAAGGTCTGTAGATCCCCTATAAACAAGTCACCTTCACAGTAGATAAGCTGCGTAAGGTAGAGGCTGGACACAAGGTAGCCAATGAGCAATGCTCAACATTGTTATCAGACATTACTGCAGTGCACAATTAGTAACACCATCAACCATTGGCTAGGTGTAAGGAATAAGGATATGACACTGCAGTGACTGGCCATCCTAGATGCTTTTGTGATGAAGGCATCATGTCGAATCGGGATGCCCGCCGTTTAACTCCGAGCTTTCTCTCCAGGCGAGACATCAGCACTCCGGGTAAGAGACGGAATACAGAAAGAAGCTCGGAATACACATTCATCTTCCGGTTAATCCTCTGGGAAAACATGGAGCGTGAGAGGGCAAAGGGACTGACACATTCCTTCCACCTCCCACCCGGAGACAAGGATGAAGATGGAGAGAGAAAGAGGGAGGAGAATGAGGAGGAGGGATACAGTGATAGAACAATCCCCTTGGTATTTCTCTTGAAGATATGGTCTGGAATTTAAAGATGTCTCAGGTAGAGAGGAATGAGAAGAATCTGACAACAGTGTCACGCATGGAGAAAATAACTCATATAGGCCTATACAGACAATGGTGTATCATGCATATAGTATGAAACAAATGTATATTACACTTCATGTTTTGCATAGGGTATTTGGAAATGATCCCTTTTAGCCCAGGAAGGCCATAGAGTCAACTAGGTTTGATTGACAAGTGTCTCGGCTGCTTGTTTGAATACCACAAGGCAAAAAGACACCAACCTTTAAATGACAATGTCTTGGAGTGTTGTCTGTGTCTGTGCTCCTTCTCAGTATACAAAATTGAACACATGGTTTTCCGTAACCATGCTTACTCACATAATTTATCCCTCTGGGTTGTAGGCTAAGTCACTGTCTATACCATGTACCATTCTGTAAGCTGAGGGCATCTACACATTCCTGCACGGTTGACATGTTCAATCCCAAAGCCTCTCAAGTCTTCCTAATTCTGTCGTCACTGATTCCAGACAGTAACATAAATGCATCAGATTGTATCTGATCGTACTTCTGATTTTCTGCCTTACTTTAGCTGTTACTGAGGTATTCTACCTCCCCTGGCCTGGTGCTACATTGCATACAGTAGACCTACCATCACACATTAGCTGTTACTGAGGTATTCTACCTCCCCTGGCCTGGTGCTACACTACATACAGTAGACCTACCATCACACCTTAGCTGTTACTGAGGTATTCTACCTCCCCTGGCCTGGTGCTACACTACATAGACCTACCATCACACATTAGCTGTTACTGAGGTATTCTACCTCCCCTGGCCTGGTGCTACACTACATACAGTAGACCTACCATCACACCTTAGCTGTTACTGAGGTATTCTACCTCCCCTGGCCTGGTGCTACACTACATACAGTAGACCTACCATCACACCTTAGCTGTTACTGAGGTATTCTACCTCCCCTGGCCTGGTGCTACGCTACATACAGTAGACCTACCATCACACCTTAGCTGTTACTGAGGTATTCTACCTCCCCTGGCCTGGTGCTACACTACATAGACCTACCATCACACCTTAGCTGTTACTGAGGTATTCTACCTCCCCTGGCCTGGTGCTACACTACATAGACCTACCATCACACCTTAGCTGTTACTGAGGTATTCTACCTCCCCTGGCCTGGTGCTACACTACATAGACCTACCATCACACCTTAGCTGTTACTGAGGTATTCTACCTCCCCTGGCCTGGTGCTACGCTACATACAGTAGACCTACCATCACACCTTAGCTGTTACTGAGGCATTCTACCTCCCCTGGCCTGGTGCTACACTACATAGACCTACCATCACACCTTAGCTGTTACTGAGGTATTCTACCTCCCCTGGCCTGGTGCTGCACTACATAGACCTACCATCACACCTTAGCTGTTACTGAGGTATTCTACCTCCCCTGGCCTGGTGCTACACTACATAGACCTACCATCACACCTTAGCTGTTACTGAGGTATTCTACCTCCCCTGGCCTGGTGCTACGCTACATACAGTAGACCTACCATCACACCTTAGCTGTTACTGAGGTATTCTACCTCCCCTGGCCTGGTGCTACACTACATAGACCTACCATCACACCTTAGCTGTTACTGAGGTATTCTACCTCCCCTGGCCTGGTGCTGCACTACATAGACCTACCATCACACCTTAGCTGTTACTGAGGTATTCTACCTCCCCTGGCCTGGTGCTACACTACATAGACCTACCATCACACCTTAGCTGTTACTGAGGTATTCTACCTCCCCTGGCCTGGTGCTACACTACATACAGTAGACCTACCATCACACCTTAGCTGTTACTGAGGTATTCTACCTCCCCTGGCCTGGTGCTACACTACATAGACCTACCATCACACCTTAGCTGTTACTGAGGTATTCTACCTCCCCTGGCCTGGTGCTGCACTACATAGACCTACCATCACACCTTAGCTGTTACTGAGGTATTCTACCTCCCCTGGCCTGGTGCTACACTACATACAGTAGACCTACCATCACACCTTAGCTGTTACTGAGGTATTCTACCTCTCCTGGCCTGGTGCTACACTACATACAGTAGACCTACCATCACATCTTAGCTGTTACTGAGGTATTCTACCTCCCCTGGCCTGGTGCTACACTACATACAGTAGACCTACCATCACACCTTAGCTGTTACTGAGGTATTCTACCTCTCCTGGCCTGGTGCTACACTACATACAGTAGACCTACCATCACACCTTAGCTGTTACTAAGGTATTCTACCTCCCCTGGCCTGGTGCTACACTACATACAGTAGACCTACCATCACACCTTAGCTGTTACTGAGGTATTCTACCTCCCCTGGCCTGGTGCTACACTACATAGACCTACCATCACACCTTAGCTGTTACTGAGGTATTCTACCTCCCCTGGCCTGGTGCTACACTACATAGACCTACCATCACACCTTAGCTGTTACTGAGGTATTCTACCTCCCCTGGCCTGGTGCTACACTACATAGACCTACCATCACACCTTAGCTGTTACTGAGGTATTCTACCTCTCCTGGCCTGGTGCTACACTACATAGACCTACCATCACACATTAGCTGTTACTGAGGTATTCTACCTCCCCTGGCCTGGTGCTACACTACATACAGTAGACCTACCATCACACCTTAGCTGTTACTGAGGTATTCTACCTCCCCTGGCCTGGTGCTACGCTACATACAGTAGACCTACCATCACACCTTAGCTGTTACTGAGGTATTCTACCTCCCCTGGCCTGGTGCTACACTACATAGACCTACCATCACACCTTAGCTGTTACTGAGGTATTCTACCTCCCCTGGCCTGGTGCTACACTACATAGACCTACCATCACACCTTAGCTGTTACTGAGGTATTCTACCTCCCCTGGCCTGGTGCTACACTACATAGACCTACCATCACACCTTAGCTGTTACTGAGGTATTCTACCTCTCCTGGCCTGGTGCTACACTACATAGACCTACCATCACACATTAGCTGTTACTGAGGTATTCTACCTCCCCTGGCCTGGTGCTACACTACATACAGTAGACCTACCATCACACCTTAGCTGTTACTGAGGTATTCTACCTCCCCTGGCCTGGTGCTACACTACATAGACCTACCATCACACCTTAGCTGTTACTGAGGTATTCTACCTCCCCTGGCCTGGTGCTGCACTACATAGACCTACCATCACACCTTAGCTGTTACTGAGGTATTCTACCTCCCCTGGCCTGGTGCTACACTACATACAGTAGACCTACCATCACACCTTAGCTGTTACTGAGGTATTCTACCTCTCCTGGCCTGGTGCTACACTACATACAGTAGACCTACCATCACATCTTAGCTGTTACTGAGGTATTCTACCTCCCCTGGCCTGGTGCTACACTACATACAGTAGACCTACCATCACACCTTAGCTGTTACTGAGGTATTCTACCTCCCCTGGCCTGGTGCTACACTACATACAGTAGACCTACCATCACACCTTAGCTGTTACTGAGGTATTCTACCTCCCCTGGCCTGGTGCTACACTACATACAGTAGACCTACCATCACACCTTAGCTGTTACTGAGGTATTCTACCTCCCCTGGCCTGGTGCTACACTACATAGACCTACCATCACACCTTAGCTGTTACTGAGGTATTCTACCTCCCCTGGCCTGGTGCTACACTACATAGACCTACCATCACACCTTAGCTGTTACTGAGGTATTCTACCTCCCCTGGCCTGGTGCTACACTACATAGACCTACCATCACACCTTAGCTGTTACTGAGGTATTCTACCTCTCCTGGCCTGGTGCTACACTACATAGACCTACCATCACACATTAGCTGTTACTGAGGTATTCTACCTCCCCTGGCCTGGTGCTACACTACATACAGTAGACCTACCATCACACCTTAGCTGTTACTGAGGTATTCTACCTCCCCTGGCCTGGTGCTACGCTACATACAGTAGACCTACCATCACACCTTAGCTGTTACTGAGGTATTCTACCTCCCCTGGCCTGGTGCTACACTACAT